>NW_001852429.1:0-3642 GCF_000002415.2 Plasmodium vivax
GTTTTTCCTTCAAGTTTTTCTTAATAAAATTCTTAGAAACATAATATCTTTAGTTATGTGTTTAAAGTTTCTGATCATGATCATTCCATTTTATAATAACCAATAAACGCAATAAAGGGGCATATATGAAAATAAAAAAAAAGGGGAAGCAATATATTTTCAAATATATCTAAAAGATATTCTATATATATTATTTTTAAAAAAATGTCATACGTAATACTATTTATTATTTTTTTAAATTATTTTTTCTTAAAATTACCATGAATAATATACGATTTATGCCATATATTAATATTATTTCATTGGTTAATACACGTAATTTTTATTTTGGTCCTTTTGAAATTTAGGAGGATTATATAAAATCATTTAAATTATATATGTTAATTAATARAATGAATAATGCGAAATACAAACATTCCTGTGCAGAAACTCAGAATTATTTACATTCAATAGGTCAAACTAACAATGAAACATTAAAAAACATCGGTTGCTCCCTTGAATATGGTTATACATTTTTAACTGCAACACGTGAAAATACTTTAACTGATTTGTGCACATATTTAAATCTTTGGTTAGATGAACAAAAGAGAATACATGTATATGATAAATTTAAGGTTAGTACGAATGAATGGCAAGTCTTTGAGGATTTGTGGAACACATTAATGGAAGGACAGACTCCTGATCATAAATGTGAAAGACAACACGAAGAAAACAATATATCCGAATATAGTAAGCGCTTAGATTTGAAGTCTTACTGTATAAATAGAGATTATTTTAAAAGATTATTCCAATCATCTTCAAGATCCGATGAATATAAAGCACAAATATGTAAAGGGTTTTCCGACTATACACAAGATAATTATAATAAATTGATCGAGGGAATGAATTGTATTGATAAGAAAAATGGCATTAATGATTATAATTACCACATTTCTGATGATTGCACTCTATATAATATTCCTAAAACGTTTCCAAAATGCAATGAAAAAACTGAAACTATTGTAGATGTTGACAATTCTAAAAAAGATATAGAAAAATGCGAAAGTATTAAACAAGTAGTAGGTGCAGGCACTGATTTAAATGCAATTCCTGTCCCATTGGATGGTGACAGAGATGGATTAGATGTAGATGACCATGGAGCAATGAATATTCTGGCTGTATCAGCAGGTAGACCCGATGAATTAAAAGATAGTCTCTCTGAATCTATAGAATTAGCTCTTCCATTACCAACAGCTGTAACTTCACCCAATGATAAACCTTCAAAACCTATATACTATGCTGGATTGTCAACATTAGGAGTTGTTTTCACTTCCACAGTTTTGTATAAAGTATAAAAAATATAATTTTTAAATATATTATCATACATTAATTACTAACATAACTTTACTTTTATCGATAAAACTACTCTAAACACTTTATTTTTCTATAATAGTACACAACCCTTGGACCGTTCATCCGTTCTTTAGTAAGTAAAAAGGAAAATTTAAGACAAACTACTAATAAACATTTAGCTGAACAGTGGCTGCAAAAAACATCAGAATATATGGATTCTAATTCAGAAAATTCCCATTATAATTTTCCTTATCATTCAATGCAAAATTAACTAATAATCAGTAAATCATTATCCACTTAAAAAATAAAAATTATGATACAGAGAATGAATATGCGTATTACAGTAACTGTTTGAATAACATAAGTAAACAATAGAATCACTATACTTCAATATGTAATTCAAAATAATTACAATAATTAAAAAGGTAAACATTTATAATTACACTATTTACAATTTTGTGTAATTTTATTATGATTAAAATACAGAAAAATAGTAAGAAAGAATTACAATATAATTAGGATCACATTAGCAGAATTTTTATTTATAATCAGTATATGTTAAATTAAATACTATATTATGAATTATTATAAAAAACTTGAAAGACATGATAAGAGTAAGAATCATGACAAACATACTGATAGTGTTAACAATATATATAAACACCTTTACTATCATACAATTCCGAGATGTATTATTTTTAATATAAAAAACTATAAAATTTTTATAGGTACACAACAGAAATTCTGCTTTAATATTTTAACCTAAAGAATTGTACATTATTCTTTCAAATTTATAGAAAAACCTCAATAATTCTACTGATTTACGATTCATATCTATTACTTATAACAGAATGACAGATAACATCATACGTACTTATTTACTGATTAAGCAATGTTATATACATTACTACGTAGATTATGGACATATATATATTAGTACAATAATACATGTGTACGTCTAATTATATCATAAACTTTGTTAACACTAAAACGATTTTAAAAGGATCATACATAATAAAAGTTTATACTCCTTAAGTATAACCATGCTCCATCAATAATAATGCTATGCTCCAATATTCTGATAAACTACATACTCATATACTACGTAATATAATTACTGTAATATAATTGCATACATATATTAATAATTACCAACTTACATAAGTGCATAGTAAACAAACTTTTCTTTGTATTTTACCATATTTTTAGTTTGTAAAATATTCTTAATTTATTGTCTTTATGTGAAAAATTTTACAAACTTTTGTCATTTTTCTTTTATTTTTTACACATACTTTCTTGCTCTATCATATACATAATAAAATAAAACTAATAAGGAAACATTAAAAATGTATGTAATGTGTAATAAAATCATAACTTTTTTAAAAGAATAGTTACATAAATACAACCATAGCATATGAAATGCTTAAAATTGAAACTATAAAAATGAAGACTACATTATAGCACTATAGAAATATCGAAATTTATTAGACAAAAATTAAATAATTACTATAAATCGCATTTATTTTCAGTTCTAATTTTAAAAGTAGCACATAAATAAAAGCGCAAACAATATATTTATATTAAATGGAATAACGTCTAATTAACTAATTCCTAATAAGGTTTCTCACACGAAACTGAATTATTAAACTAATAACTATCATATAATCCATTTAAATGTAAACCTAGAATTATATCAAACCTGAAATTGACGGAAAGTTGTAATAATCTTGACTGCACATCTAATACTAAAAAGATAAAATAATGGGTTCTAACAGCAGATAATTTTCCAAATATAAATACAAAGTAGCATACTTTAAAAGATTTTCTAATTAAGAAATATGTTTCCTATCATAAATATTTCAAAATGTTCTAATTATTGTGCTTTTTCATTATGTGTTTTCGTGGTTATAAAATTCTGTGGAATTATATTAAGTTAAAATTGTAATATACATCAATTTACATATGGAATATAAAAGAAAAAAGCGTAATTAATTTTCTTAATGAACCAAAGAATAGAAATATAGTTAAATTTATTTATAGCACTTGGGTTTGTATTGTATTTCTATATTAAATATATGCTATGAATCTACATTTTATTGCGTAAATGTAAAAAATTATACATGCAGCAAGGAACTTAATAACTAAATTATTATGATGCAAGCAACAGATTAATATATTCGTGCTTACCATATTAAAAATCAGTATTCATTTTAATCTATTATTTTTAATGAAAACGTTGCGAACAAATTATTGTAATAAATAAATATGATCTTCTTTTATGTAATATTATTCTCTTATATAAGGTGTTCT
>NW_001852428.1:0-1049 GCF_000002415.2 Plasmodium vivax
CGCAGCTTTTTGAAGAAACGTGTTTCTACCTCGCTGAATCTGAACATAGATTCAACTTCCTAAAAGAAACCACCATACAGCAGATGACTTTGTAAGAAGCGGGTCTTCTGTGTTTGAAACGCATTCTTACTGCTAACTCTTATGTGCGTCTCTAGGGCTGGAAATGACTGTTTCTACATTCTCCAAAGAAAGGGTTTCTGAACTGCTGCAAACACAAATCAGTTTAACTACKGAAGTTTGAATACACACATTGACAACCATTCTGYTAGATAKCTCCGTTTTGGTTTTWGAGCAAGGTATTTCTCTTTAGAGCCTGTTCTCCCATCCACTCTGGAATGTCCAAACGCAGCTTTTAGAAGAAACGTGTTTCTACCTCGCTGAATCTGAACATAGATTCAACTTCCTAAAAGAAACCAGCACACAGYAGATGASTTTGTAAGWAGCGGATCTTCTGTGTCTGAAACGCATTCTTACTGCTAAYTCTTATGTGCGKCYCTAGGGCTGGAAATGACTGTTTCTACATTCTCCAAAGAAAGGGTTTCTGAACTGCTGCAAACACACATCAGTTTAACTCTSGAAGTTGAATAACACACATTGACAACCATTCTGCTAGATAGCTCCGTTTTGGTTTTAGAGCAAGGTATTTCTCTTTASAGCCTGTTCTCCCATCCACTCTGGAATGTCYAAACGCAGCTTYTAGAAGAAACGTGTTTCTACCTYGCTGAATCTRAACATWGATKCAACTTCCTAAAAGAAACCAGCMCAAAGCAGATGAGTTTGTACSAAGCGGGTMYTCTGTGTYTKAAACGCATTCTTACTGCTAACTCTTATATGCGTCTCTAGGGCTGGAAATGACTGTTTCTACATTCTCCAAAGAAAGGGTTTCTGAACTGCTGCAAAMACACATCAGTTTAACTCTSGAAGTTGAATACACACATTGACAAACATTCTGCTAGATAGCTCCGTTTTGGTTTTWGAGCAAGGTATTTCTCTTTACAGCCTGTTCGCCCATCCACTCTGGAATGTCCAAACGCAGCTTTAGAAGAAAC
>NW_001852427.1:0-849 GCF_000002415.2 Plasmodium vivax
ATAAGCAGATGTATGTATAAACATACGCATGTGCCGGAGAAAATAAAAAATCGTAACAGTCTCCACTTTAAAGCAACTATTTTTGGTTAAGTTAAAAATGTGAAATTAGCGTGGGTGTACTTTTATAAGGCGCAATTTAACCCTATAGTGAACACACCAAGGATTCTTTTTTTTCTCATTTTGGTGTTCCTTATTTGTTTCCTTTATTCTCAAAGGGGGCTCCCCCATGATTTGCCTCACAATAATAGCATCCATCTTCGAGACAGCTTTGAAAGCGGTAAAGGGGCGCATAACTGATGGTGTTGCCCACAAACTTGAAACATTCCATTTGCAACACGTTACATGTTCAAAATGAACTGATTCATATCTTTCGCGAAATCCTTGAGCGTTTCTATGACTCCGGCGTCGCCGTCAATTGTGTTAATTATATTTTTGGTCAAATCTTCAGCTTTTTTTTTAAAGTCCGTAAAATTTTTATAGTTGTCTTCGAGCAGTGCTTGGGCGTTGCTGTCACTTGGTGGTTTATCACTTTTTTCTTGGTATTCTTTTTTTGGATTTTCTAACTCGGTTATGCTGCTCTGGTGTGCACTGCTTTGTGCATGTCCTTCCTCTTTAGCATCTTCCTCTTCCTTCACTTCTGTTTCTTCCTCTTCTTTTTCCTCCTCCTCCTCCTCTTCTTCCTCGTCATCATCGTCTATTTCTACATCGTTCAATATTGGATGATCTGCTTCTTCTTCTTCCTCCCTCTCCCCTTCCTCCTTCTCTTCGCTTGCCTGTTCCTCAACTTCGTTTAGCACATGTTCGTCACTGTCGACTGTGTTGTAGCCTTTCTCTGGAGTATTTTTTCAC
>NW_001852426.1:0-667 GCF_000002415.2 Plasmodium vivax
TGGTTACTTCGTCTTACCGCCACGATGGGGGGAAGCAACACAGAGGTATTTGCGCTGCAGTGAATGGTCCAATCGGTCCACTCGACCCAATCAATGGTGGTGACGCGTCCTTAGGCGCTCTTCACCCATGAGTCCGGCGCAGCTGCAAGGGTTAACCCCCCCCCGTGAACAACGGGAAATGCTCTTTACGTGGTGTTAAAAAAATTGAAACGGTCGAACGACATACATATGTAGTTAACACCACAAACGTATAGTTACACCCAGAGGAATTGCCCTCAAGAGGGCACGTCCCAAACATGCATTTACAGATCAGCTCTTCCATCAGCCAATCCCCATTCGTAAAAAAAAAGGAGCGCCAAAAGGTATCATCAGCTTGGCACCACTTCGCGGGAAGGCTGAAAAATGCACCTGTCTCTTCCATCTCTTGCATACCACTTAGACGATGCGTTCAGATGGGGAGAGGCAACTTTTGGCTAGTCCAGAAAAAAAAAAAAAAAAAAAAAAAAAAAAAAAAAAAAASCMGAGCTGTGGCGTGGCGCTTGTTGGGATGACTCCCTTATTGTTTATCCTTTCCTCCACATACGTTTGGCAATTACCTGTGGATCCACAATGGCGAAATGGTTGGAAGTTCCCCTTTCGAGCGAATACCCATTGGCTACACCTCTTG
>NW_001852425.1:0-850 GCF_000002415.2 Plasmodium vivax
AGTAAAAAAAAGTTGCCCGGAACCCGAAGTACATACTACTTTGTCACCAAAACCTGAACAATATTGTTCAACAGAATCATGTTTTAATCTAACAGAATTACGTCAAAAAGTTTGTCCTTCACAGTCAAGTCCAATTCAAAGAGAGGTAATTCAACCAGAATGTCCAACACTGACATGTAAGAATGTAGAACACATATGCCCACAACTCTGTACTAAACGACAAGATCCAGCGCCTGTTATGGAAGAACCACAAGGAAATTCAAATAAGAATCCTCTTCTCCAAGTTCCTGTCACTGTTCTTAGTTCAGTTGTTGGAACCATCTTTTTTTTCCTTCTTCTATACAAAGTATAGGATATTTCATTTTGAAAAATAAAATACTTTAATGTAAATATTTTCAGTAAATCGTAATTATTGTTAGTTTAGTATAATTAAATAATGCAATTTTCTTTTTTATACTAATAGTTCACGCCCTTTAAATCTTGGTTTCTTAACCGCATAGGTAGTAAGAAAACATTAAATCATAAAATGAGGCAAGAAATGGAGCGAGAATATTTAGGAGCACCTTTTCAACCTCCATATAGAGACGAACAAAATAGTAGACCCCGTGTAGGATATTCACAGAATTAAAGTTAATTAATTTAAGCAGTAGTGGAATGTTATTTTTGTAATGTAAATAAATTATTATTAAATAAAAGCAAGTTAGTAAACAATTCAGACAGTTCTTATAAAAAAACGATGAAACACTATTTGTGCGTCATTCCCTAATGTGATTTAAAATTCTACTATCCATGCATTCACATAATCTTATCAAAAGTAAAATACATAGAACGTGTTTCTTTTGATAAGTAT
>NW_001852424.1:0-902 GCF_000002415.2 Plasmodium vivax
AAACTAAAATATTTATGGCATATATATGCCCACATAATTAGAAAAAATTACATTTTTGTATTATATATATGGTGATTTAATTTATGTGTTTAAAGTAATAATTCACTGAATTGTATATGTGAAATTAGTACAGCCAAAAGTGTTATTATTATGAGAAAAATAGTTGCCCAATAAAGTAGTGTAATACTGGTTAAAATCTTATGTATTCCACGGAAAAAAATTGAAGTGTGTATGTATATAAAAAAAGTTAAAAGAGAGTAGACTGACATTGTGGTAAAAAATTGTTAGATGAAATGTATTATTTATAAAAAATTACATGGTATAAGAAAGGTGAAAAAGTTATTTTAAGAAAATTACTTGAAAAAAAACTGTTTAGTTTTTATTATATTTTTATTAGTTGTATTATTACTCGGAATAGTAATGTCCATAATGGTTTTTTTACTGAAGACGATTTAAACGCAATGATAAGCCCGCCGCTTAGTCTACTTGTCCTTGTAATTTTCGTAAACGTACATGAAATACCTTATACATCTAAATAGTGTTACTTACATGCCGTTAATTATTTCATTTTTATCTTTCATTATACAGTGTAAAATAAGAAAATATGAAAAATTGGAAACAGATACAGTAAAATAAAAGCTATGTAACATTTTATTATGTGCAGTGTTTCCTTTAATACAAATTCATATGTCTTTTACTATTTTTGATATATGAGAATACATAATCCAGTAAGTTTGCGCTTTTATAAAACATATTGCATATGATAAAGTTCTTTATCGTATTATAGTAAAAAGAGCTAACGTATTATTTATTCATTTAACGCTTTTTTATTGTAATGGAATTTAAACTAAATAAATGTGAAAGAATATGGTCATTTATTCACATATTTTAAGTAAAGGGGG
>NW_001852423.1:0-846 GCF_000002415.2 Plasmodium vivax
CCTTGTTGGAACTTTCTGAAATTGCTCAGTTTTTAGTTTTACTTCTTTTTTTTTGGCTCGAATTGCTATTCTGGAGCGTTCTGTAAATGCGCCTTTGCAGTTAACTATGTTACAACTGTAATGCCTATAATGTTGGCGGTTTTATCATCCATATGTTCCTTCACATTGTGCTCTTCATTTTTTCGTAAATAGTGATTCGTTTTCCTTTTAAGTTCCTCTTTTGGGACTTCTCCTTGTTGTAGATCAGTTTTGATGAGTTACTTTCACCGCTTAAGTTTTTAAAACCGCAGTGCTTTTTTCAATGGCGAGATAATCCTCGGTAGCCTTCTATATATTGTTGTTATCACGTTTTATATTTTTTTTTGCTTACCCTTTTAAGACGTATTGCATAGGAACACCCAAAGAGAAAATCACGTGCTAATTATTAGCATTTTCTTAATTTTTAATTCAAATAGTGAAGGACATTTATGCGTTGCACAAAAGGAAAACGTCTCATTTTTAAGTCAGTTTTTAATGTGCACGAATAGTGAAACATGTTATGTGGACATATTTTCCACTTCTCACGCTCATCAATTAAAATTATATCAATTTTGTTTTTAATCCACGTTTAATGATATTATAGTTATATTATACAGATAAACGCGCTTCTAACGATATAAAGATTAAGGCGTCTTTCGCCTTTCCTTTTTAAGAATTATTTTGACCATCTTATTTGCACACTATATGACGCGAATGCGCAAGTAACGTATTACACTCTACACTCATGCGTAACGCGAAATGCAATTAATTATATATGCAGTCAGAATAGTTTGTAATGTGTAGGAGTGTACGAWTCCAGCGTGGGAT
>NW_001852422.1:0-948 GCF_000002415.2 Plasmodium vivax
CTGGACGGTGGCTATGGTCTTCATTATCGCCATTAGCATTACGGGCATCCCGTTCATCCTCATCCTGGCTTGACTTTTCTTTCTTTCCCTTTTTTACCTTTTAATATGATCCCAAGTGGGGTAAACTAATAAAAAAAAAAGACACACACATATGTAATATGTATATACATACATGCATACAGTTTGCTCGTTTAAAATCGCAGCCATTTTTATATTCCACTCTTTTAACAGAACGGGTAATGATGCAAATAGCCTAACGATTTTTATATTTTTAAATCGTATTTTTACTAACCTTAGCCAGGAAGACCAATCCTAATACAACTGCAATTACTTTGCCAATTATTTTTAAAGTATCCGTACCACTAGACACAGCACTACCCAAATGCTCATACTTTCTCCACATATAATATTCGTAACGCTCTAATCCAGGAATTTCCATTAAGTAGTTTACGTTTTCACACCTATTTGTAAATTTGTATTGCGTATTGTACTTAACTCTATATTCTATTAACGCCTTGCAATATTTACTGTCATAATTTGAAATACATTTTTTTTTAACTTCGTCATTATATAAATCAACAAATTTTTTAGCATCTTCACACAATTTGTTAGCATCATATTTACCACTATCCTTCTTTGTTACGAAATCAAGATAATGTTCATTCAATTTATCTAGTGCCTCAATATTTTTATATACATTACTATCAAGAGTACGTATTTTAGACTTGTACGTATCCTTATTTTCACTGACATTATTAGATGTATCTACCGAATAAGTATGATTTAATATATTTTGGTAAATATGCTGGTTTTGTGTCCCTTTACTCTTTTGATTTAGCCAGTAATTTAAATATTCAAAATGCTTACTTTTTAATTTATCATGATTGCTATAATAGGCCAAAATATTTATTAATTTTTTTGCACATATCACAGTAATCAGTTCCTCTA
>NW_001852421.1:0-845 GCF_000002415.2 Plasmodium vivax
GGGAATAGAAGAACTATCCCTAATCATTTGGAATATTTTGAGCAAGCTCCGTTACCACGTAAAGCTCCCTCTGGAAATGTGAATGCGAAAAATAAGAGAATTAACATTGCATATCAATCTACTGGAGTTTGATTAAGCTAATGTCGAGTATAATACGTAACCGTTTTATGAGGTTTAAAGAGGAAGTATGTTATGTTTATTCGGAAATATATTTTATGAGACAAGCGGCAGGGAACATATTATCAACCAAAACGTATACCTTTTTTTTGCTATCCATTTTAAGGTATTTTTTTATATCTTAATTTTTTTTTTTTTGTAATTTTTTAGAGTACTTATTTTTAAGTAAATTATTGGTGTAAAAAGACTCCGTTGTTGAGTTATGCTGATTCGTTCAAACTGCCATTTGATTTCAATGGAGCATTATGTAATGCTAACATTTGGAATTTATGAGTATGCATAAAATTATGTTGCAATATTTCTCTACATAAAATATTTTTCAAATTGAAAGATGGCTGATAGAGTGACATGCTTGTTGATTAAAAATGTGCATATGTGTGTGCATATGTTTATATGTGAGTAAATATAAATCCTGTTTTATCTACCGATTATAAATGCACACAGAGGTACACTCATAAATGTTCATTGCTTCCGGATCAGTTCTGTTTTACTGCTTAGACGCTTCTGTGCTATCAGTTTGAAAAATGTTACAGCTTCGCTGCTTATTATAACTTGAACTTTCTATTACTAATAAGATTATTTGTGTAAATAGGAGCATACAAAAGGTTGCCACAAAAGGAAGAGGGACATTATATAAGCGCAATTTAGACGAATTAAGGGTACCCATA
>NW_001852420.1:0-880 GCF_000002415.2 Plasmodium vivax
CTTAAAATATTTGAACCTCTATCATTAGCGTCGTTTAAACCTTTCTTTAGCTCTATATTTTTAATAATAATAATAACTACATCCTTTGTAAAATATTCCTTCTTACGACTTTCTAAAAACTTTAACATTTTCCTCCGCAAGTCTCTATACCATAGATAAATTATGCCCTTTCAAATGTACATAGTTTGATATTTTTTAATAGCATTTTTCTGTATACGTGTCTATTCAATGTTTTTATAGTAATACCGCTCCAAATAAGTTATTTTTACAAACATTTTAGCCAATTATTTGGTAACGTTTACCATTTCGTTTAGTACATATGCCACTATTTCACAAGTGGTCCTGCATTGCTAAAAATGAACGAAGTTATATATACATATCCAATTCATGTGATGAAATTTTTATTACAGCTCTGTTTGATTTGTAAACAATTCTGATACATCGTTGTCACAGTTACATTGCAGTGTTGTTTCATCTTTAAACTTACAAATTAGTGGATTTACATGTGCATGCCAAGTTATACACTTCGTTTAGTCTTCCATGTGAATAAAACATTAACTTATCATTCCTGTAATTATTTATAATGATACATATTTCCCTTTTTTTTCCCCCTTCATTTGACATTTAACATTTAACGTTTTGATTTATGCAATATATTAGCGCTTCGTACAGTATTTTTTTTATGCAATATTCGTGAAAAATAAAAAAAAAAATTGTCATTACATTATTATCATTTTCGCGTGTTTGTGATTTTCCGAGGGTTCATCCCTTTTAAGGAATGATTTCTAGTTACACATTATTTGTAAAGTGTAACCTTTCACATGTGTGTATTTATTTATATGGCTTGCCTTCTTTTTGCATGATCTTAATTATTCTCCCC
>NW_001852419.1:0-3804 GCF_000002415.2 Plasmodium vivax
AATATTATAATTGTATGACTGTTAAGCTTTACATATAATATTAAATGAACATCTTTAATACCTTCTAAATCATAGTGATAATATAGAGGTAAGTAAATAAATTCGTTCATATAGTAAATTGTCTCTTATGTATCTCTCCCTTTTATCCAATATGGAATATATCATTTTAACACATAATATGTGCATGCACGTGCGATTCGTATATTTACTCTGAATATTATGTCTATATAATACAAATAAATTCAAAATTACTTAATATTTTAAAGATATAAAGGAAAAGGACATATATAAAAATAGTTTCAAAGTTTTAAAAGATAACCATGTAGCTTATTTTGTTACATAAATATGTTATAACGAAATGTTTGTATTAAAATATGTACATTAATTATGAACTATATAATTTAAATTTTAATAATGTCTTAAGAGCATCTTATACATTTATCGTAAATAATGTAATTACTGTACTTCTTACACGAATAGTTTTTTTTTCTTTTTTTTGGGGTTTATATCTTTATATTGAACTTCTTTTTATGTTATACACAGCAAAACATTAAAGGTATTGAAGAAAAATATACATATTTATAAATGAAACATTTAAAATAATAAAATAATTATTTAACAATTAATACTTTAAATATTGGCATTTTTATTGCAATGAATAAAATATTATTTTAGATTATTTTTTTACATTATGTAATTATTAAAAAATTGAATTTGCATTATATATTAGAGGTTAGTTACCACTCGGAAATTAATAGTATATGGACTGTATAATTAATTAAAAAATATATGTATATATTTAAAAATGTTTAATAATAATTAATACGGTTATTATATTTCTTAAAAAAAATTGAGAAATAGTTTACATTTATAATAATTTGATATTTTTATATATAATAACGTTTTGTCATATATCATAAATTTATCGTATTATATATGATTTCTTCTAAATAAATGTGTAATAATGTTTTGATAAATTTGTATATATATTGATTTATACATGTACAACATGTATGTAAAAAAACAAATATATTTAAGGATAGTAATTGATATTCAAGGCATATATAACTTTTTATTTGTAATACATGTACCACCAGTTTTAATAGTTTATTTATATATAATTAATAAATTTTTATTGGATTTACGTATCTGAAAAGTGTTTCCATTAGTAATCTAATTCATATAAGCATAATTGTGTCAGTTATTTACATAGATAATAACTATGCATAATCATGTATTGAATAGCTTAAAATATTACAGGCGATTAATTGCAAAGAGCGTCACTCTTAAATATTTTTTATATTAAACGTTTCCTTTTGGTTAATAAAATTTAGTTTAACTTTTTCCTAATATTCTTAATTTCTCATGGATGAATATAATATATTGTTCATTCTCTCTTGATTATTTGGAGATTCACGGTTGATGTAATTTTCTGGAAAGTTTCTTGGTAGTTCGTTCATATTAATTTCCCATGGTCTCTTTTTTTTTCCTGTGATTTTATTTAACAAGCTTCCAATCGGTGTAAACTAATATATGAATAGAAGAAAAAATAATGATCTATTTATTTTAATTATGTAGCAATTTTTATTTTTTTACGTAAATAAAGTATATATGAACACATGTATATTTATTTGCATTTGAGTATTCATATTACTTTACATAAAATTAAAGAAAAGATAGTAATTGCAAAAAGAATATAACCCATAGTTGGAGCAATCCTAGAACATTCAGTTGGAGGACATTCTGGGTGAGTTTGAAAAGCAGGTGCATGTACATTTTGTTCTGACCCAACCTGAGAGCAATCGGATCTAGTTTGCTTAGGAACTTCATTATCGCATAGACATACATTTTTTGCGGGTTTTGTGCATGTGTCAGGAACCCAATACATATCAAAATCAMCCTTATTAAGGTTTTTATCCCTTGTACACCAGTCAACAACCGTATTATATGAATTGCTAATATTTCTTTGTGTGAACTGTATATGTCTTAGCTTATCCCATATTTTATTTTCTATATAATCTTCCCATAACTTATTTTTTATCGAGCAAGAACCTCCAGATGTATACAACACTTTTTTCTCATTTAGCCAAACATTCAAATGCTTACAGAGATCCTTGCCATCAATATTCTTATTAAAATAATTGTGACCTGCAATTTCGTAGTATATCCTAAGATATAAAGCAACATTTCGTAAGTACGCGTCATCAGTTTGAAGAATATATGCTAGACTAGTGTCTTTCTGGGTAGGTTTTTGAATATCATAGCTATTATAAATAAAATTAAAGAAATCAAATTTTGAATTTTCTTTAGGCTGAATAGAAATAGAAACATAATATATATATATTTTTATTAAATTTTTTTTTTCAATATGTTAGGTTTATTGGGAAAAAGTAAAATAATTATATGATGTGTTCACATTAATTTTTCTAATACAACAATGTAAGTGTTACTTCTGGCATTTTATATGAAATATAGAGAGACTGATTCAGTAAATAGTTATTATTATGTTGTGCTTAGCACATGTGTATACATAAGATATTTCAATAATTAAGCTTTATATCTATGCATAAAAATATGAAACAAATAATAAGATCACAAAGGCATTTATTTATAAAATCTATGTATTAATATCAAAATTTTTGTTAAAAAAACCTGCTCAAACTAATATATATAATTTAATAGTGTAAATAAAAAATGACTATCCCTTAAATAATGTTGCTATATATTGGTATTTATATATATTTACACATAGTATACGTATTTAAGGCGAGGCATTATGAAAACTATCATGTAAGTAATGCATATTTCATAAGCTTTGAATGAAACGTAAATATTTTTTGAATATAAAATTTGTATGTGTAATATTTTAGAAAAAAATAATAAATACACAAACTCTTACTAATACATCCCATTAAAATTATTAAGAATATTATATAATATTTTACTATTGTACATTAATTGAACGTATATAATTATTTAGGATAACAGCAGCTATTGAAATCAGGGATATTATAAATATGCTTTAAAATAAAAATTGAGCTATAACATAAAATGATATAATGGTTGAGATCAATTAAACAATAAAATTTAATTTATAAGTTAATTATAAAAATATATAAATTTTAATTAATTAGTAGTGCATGGCACACCTCTTTTTTATCTGTGCTATACTTTATTTTCTTTTACATGAATACAAAATATATTGAAAAAATAAATACTCTATATATGTAATAGCTTTGTAAATATATATATAAGAATAGCTATGGCATATTCATTATATATATAATAACTATGTACCTTATATTGGTAATGAATAACACTTGTTAGTTGTAATGAAAATTTTGCTGCATATGAAGAAGGGGGAAAGCCAGAATGAATTACCTTATATATGATTAAAAAGTTCAAAGTACTTTATAATTTTATTAGTGTGTACGTGCTATATTTTTTATACTTTGCATGTTATATTTCTTATTATTCTTACATTATCCTGAATTTTTGGTGTATTTTTTCAAAAGAATACATTGTAGAATATATTTATATTAATTTAATGAGATATTCCTAGTATACAATTTTTTCTTTCAATTAGGAGTAATTTTGGTAAGGCAAAAATTTATCAATACTTTAATTCAACTATTTCGTGAAAATGGAAGAACATAACTGTTCTAAATTATTACATATTCAGAAGAATAACAACATATACTCATAATTGTAATTATTTATTATATTAAGTTATATGAAATACTTTAATGAACTATATTCGCATTAATATACAGGATATTAACTACGTTTGCTGTATAATTAGCT
>NW_001852418.1:0-980 GCF_000002415.2 Plasmodium vivax
GGAAGAATTTAGAATAATTATAATATGATGTTMATTTTTTTATATCATCTTTCTGAGCAAAAAATGTAAAAATAGTATATATAATATATTTGAGAAATATAAAAAATATATGATTTTTATATATAACACATAAGAAATTCCCTATGTAAATAAATATGTATAATTCACAACCAAATGAGCTATATACCGTTAAATGATCTCCCATTATTACGTAAAATATATTCTTATAAGATATAAATTTCAATAAAAAATAAAATAAAACGCCATATATTTATCAATAAGGGAAAAAGAATAATATTAATTCATTTTGTAAGTACAATAAAAACGTAAAAGTATTATGAATTTTATGGATTAAGATACTGTTTCGGCAGAATAAATAATAATTTATAACATAATTATGTTAAGAATGTGTAATAAATATATATAAAATAATAAACATATCTCATATGTAATAAAAATATATATAGAGGATTTATTTTTTTAATTTTTTTTAAATATAAATGTGTATATAATATTTGGCGTTAATTATTTTCAATTAAAAATATTATTATTAATTTAATATTTTTTTAACACATTTTTGATATAACTTCATTTATTATTATGCATGCGATAATACACATATGAATATATGAATATAATTTGTTATTATTTTAACAGTAAAAATGGTATTGAGAATTTAAAAAAAAGATTTCATTAACATCTAGATAAATTCATTATATTATTTGTATCAGTTAAACAAATATGATAATTCTAACATTTTTCTCCTCGCAAGTGTAAATTCATAACTTTATCCTAAAATATTGAATTATGCTTTGTAAGATAAGAAGGTAACATATTGTTATATACATATATAAGTGTTTTTTTATTAATTTTGATGAAATATATTCTTTTTATTTTACAATTCTTTTGTATGAATTAATATAAAATTATAACATATGTGGTAATAAAATTTATTAATGTTCTCTCTATTCTATCTATCC
>NW_001852417.1:0-728 GCF_000002415.2 Plasmodium vivax
AGACACTGCTTTAAATGTGTCTCATTGGTTTCGAAGAACATCTTTATTTCTGCCTTCATTTCATTGTTTACCCAGTTGACATTTAGGAACCTGTTGCTCAGTTTCCATGAAGCTGTGTGGTTCTGAGTTAGTTTCTTACTTGTGAATTCTAATTCGATTGCCCTGTGGTCTGAGAGACTGTTTGTTATGATTTCCATTCTTTTGCATTTGCTGAGGAGTAATTTACTTCCAATTATGTGGTCAATTTTAGAATAGGTGCAATGCAGTGCTGAGAAGAATGTACATTCTGTGGATTTGGGGTGGAGAGTTCTGTAAATGTCTATTAGGTTTGCTTGGTCCAGGTCTGAGTTCAAGTCCTTGATATCCTTGTTAATTTTCTGTCTGGTTGATCTGTCTAATATTGACAATGGGGTGTTAAAGTCTCCCACTATTATTGTGTGGGAGTCTAAGTCTCTTTGTAGGTCGTTAAGAACTTGCTTTATGTATCCCAGTGCTCCTGTAATGGGTGTGTATATATTTAGTATCATTAGCTCTTTTTGATGCATTGATCCCTTTACCATTATGTAATGCCCTTCTTTGTCTCTTTTGATCTTCGTTGGTTTAAAGTCCAATTTATCAGAGACTAGGACTGCAACTCCTGCTTTTTTTTTTTTCCTCTCCATTTACTTGATAAATCTTCCTCCATCCCCTTTATGTGAGCCTTTGTGTATCCTTTTATGAGAGATGGG
>NW_001852416.1:0-3273 GCF_000002415.2 Plasmodium vivax
AAAGAAACATGTTGATCGTTTATGTATCTTAAATTTTTTTTTTTTAATTTTTTTTATTGATATATAATTCTTTTATTATATTTTATTTAAAGACATATACATTTTTATTGTATATTCTAGGTTCGTTATTAAATCATAGATATGTAAAATGAATGTTGTCTTAGTATTAATAATTAATTTTTTTTTACCTATAAAAAATTTATAGGGATTATATTAATAAAAACATATAACCGATTTCTATATTGGGATTGCGTTTATTATATTATTACTATTGAACCAGTTAAATGTAATGGTATATGTAAAATTAAAACAATGAATAGTGGAAAAACGTTTATCTGAATATATATTTTAACCAATTATGTATTTTTCAATTAAATAAAACTTGTAATTCAACGTGATAAAAGAATTTATTAGAATATCGAAGTGGAGTGTCGTTTAAATGAAGTAGCATTGTTATAAATTTTGGAAATATATTATATTATCAATTTAGACATTTAGATATAATCTTTTTGGTCCTATTGTTAGATTATTACATTTTTAATATTTTCATTTATAACTCCTTATTTATTATTCCTATTTTTTTTCCTTTTGTCCGGATTAACTAGTTGTGCCATAAATATACGCGAGTCTTAATATTAGATACCTTAACTGAATTAATTTTTTTATTTTCTAATAATAAAATTTATATAGGATGATAAGATATATAGTTTGCTGTGTCTTCAGGAAACATATTGCCTGTTTCTTCTGTATAAGGTGAAAGAGTATCCATGGTATTCATACTATTTGTTCTGCCTCCTCCGAATCTACGAATCCAGGGACCTAAGGGTGTATACTAGTATGTATGAAATTAAARGAGTTAGATGTGATATATTTATTATTGTTGTACATGTAAAGAAAGTTATTTAGAAGTTCGTACTATAACGATATAAGTTTATAAAATATATACATACTCTATATAACATAGTGGCCGTTAATAAAACTGGAGCTGCACCAAGAACTGAATGAGAAACTTTTGTTCCAATATCTGATGATTTAGGCGTTGACTGTGTACTATGCAAACTGACGTTAGGATCTGTCTCGCCAGGATGATCTCCAGAAACTGCATTTTGTGCTTCGGGTCCTGCAGGATGATGCGAAGAGCTCTCTTTTGTAGCTTCTTCAGGCCCTGGAGAAGCAGATTTTGTCAGTTCCACTTGATCGTGACATGGCAATGTAGATATCACGTTTTCAGGATCATAGGACTTGAAATCATAGTAGAACTGGGGGCATTTATATGCATTGGAAACACAATGTCTATCGAAATAATCAAATACTGTGTGTTTTTCTTTAATTTTTTTATAATATATGCATCCTTTTGGATAGTTTTTAGCCATAGAAATAAGATAGTTATAATCAACATAATAATCGTACAATTTCTTTCTATTTATCCAATCCTCGTGATTATCAGTTTCGTATTCCGGCTTACAATTATTATAATTAACCCTTGTTCGTGGATAGTGGTAAAGTTGATTCCATATATGTTGGAGACTACCAAAAGCAAGACTAATATCATATAAAGAATCTTGAAATCCAAAAATTTCAGATAATTTTTCATATAACCAATAATTTAAAAGAATACAAACATCGTAGTCAGGCCTTACAAAATTTAATACCTTAGATGTTTCTAAATATGTTATATATTTTTTACAAATTCTTATGAGCGAATCCTCTTTTTTATGCCACGTTATAGATTCACATATATTACTTTTATCAGATAAATTCTTATCTTCTATATTCATACCATTATAAAATTTTTCTGAGGGTAATTCAATTAATTGTGCCTGGGAACATCAATAATTAAAAAGTATATAAAATTTATATAAAAATATTTATCTTGTACCAAATTTTTTTTTATTCCTTAAGCGAAATATAATATTAAAATAAAGTTGTATGACATATTATGTATCATAGTAAATGAAATTTTAAATTACTCCAAGATCTCCTACAGAAACCATAGCTGCCATGATCTTGAAAAAATAAAATAAAAATAATTTTCGATAATTAAATTATTGTATATATTATGTTTAAATAAATGAAATTTATAGAAACGTCTTTTCATAAATTACACTTCTGTAAATGCATATATTTATGAATAAATCTGTTATCATAGTATATGAACAAAATGCGTAACGTAAATTTTATAAGAAATATTTAAGCTTCAAATGTAATTAAATTATTTATCATGTTATAGATGAATCAAATTAAGTATAATTATAATATAAATTTAAAAAAATACATTATGTAATATATGTGTTATTATTTAATAAAAATTAATTATCATTTCAGCAATTGTAAAAATAATTTTAAATCAATGTAATTATATATATTTATGTTAAAATTATAATAAATAAATGATATATGTAATAAGGGAAAATCAATAAAAAATTAAACTGTAGCCTACTAATATATACAAATTTATATTTATATCATGCGTATGATATTTATGAGCATAAATAATAATAAAAATAATATATCTGTATTAGGACATAAAAGCTATATTATCCTTATTGAGAGTTTAGCACATAAATTTGAAATAATAATATTGGAATAAAAACATTTATAAAAATCATGACCTTGATTTGATTGTACATAAATATGTATTTAATATATTCTCTTTTTTTATTTAACAAATATATTCATTCAGTGTAAAAATATTAATATATATWAAAAAACATATGTGATATGAAAAGACGATTATATAATTTAAGGATCCAAAAAATATTTATGAGGGTGTTATGATTCTTTTACATAGCAGAATATTTTTCTAACATTATTCAAAATTATATATGCTATAATATGAAAAGAAATATATTTCGAAATTAATTGAAAATGTATATTAAATATAAGGATATATTTTTAAGATTAATACTTAATGATTAGGCAGATCTTAATATTATTTATAATAAATCAAACTTTGTTAATATTTCTGTTTCATTAATTTATAAGCATGATATACTAAAATATATATTTAATATAGAAAGATTATATGTGATATATTTATTTGTAGATGTGTAGATAATAGATATATACATCCTTATTTATCTTTTTAAATATGACGTAATAATGCATAATAATGCAGTTATTTTATTTGACTTACATAATTCAATATTAATGGTAATTTTGAGAAGTATATTTATAGTTTAAAAGATTAATTACTTCCTTTTCTACTATTTTATATATAGTTAATATTGCATATATTAAAGAAAATATATTTTGGGTATAACATCATTTTGA
>NW_001852415.1:0-1002 GCF_000002415.2 Plasmodium vivax
ACAAAGATAAGAATTATGCTCTATGTAAGTACACCCAAACATGATATTGTTGCAAATAAATATGTAAGAGACTAAGCAGCATACCACATGATGAATTCAAGACATGCCTGTAAATACACACATGCTAAATGTTACACTTTATGAATAATATTTAGCTATAAAAAACCCTTTAAAGAGCGCAAACCCTTCGAGGATTACGAATAAATGAAAATGATAAAATTACAATGACGATATATTTTTTTGTGTGATAAATTCATAAAGGATGAGATATAAATCGTTTGCATGAATGTCACCTAAAATATTATTTTATTTCTGTGGTAATACTCAAAATAGGTACACTAAAAAAAGAATATACACACCTAATTATATTAACAAATAAAAAACGAACTACATTTAAATACGAACTGATAATAGATGAAATAAGGAACAATAAATAAATACTTCTCAGTTAATATTCAAAAAAAAAACGTAGCAGTGCAGTGTAATGATAAATCATATATTCTGATTAAGAAACCTAAATAGCGATATGAATAAAAAGTTACGATATATGTTGTCTTTGATCGTTTTTGAAAGTTCATTTAGAAAAATTAAACTAATTTTTGAAAAAATATGTACAGTCTTATTGCAAAGCTATCCAATAATTGTATTAATTAACGTTATTTATGATACAGATACTAATTCTATATCATTACTTTATGACTACATCTTTTGTTTATTCTTTTCGAAAAAATTGCTAAAACTATTTAACATTTCGCAAAAATTAGTGTTAACTTTARGTAGCCTTTAAACGAAAATAATAACTCTTTGTAATTTTTAAGGAATATACGGCAATGTATATTTTCATATGCACATAGTCGTAAAAATGTTTAATGRATTCGCATTGTATATGCATATTAGCAAGTAATTGTTATGATTATGTATATTTTATTTTTTACTTTTCCATCGACATCGAACTTATCATAACATTAATTTAACTTTTTCAAAGCATCGGATTTCCATTTT
>NW_001852414.1:0-1307 GCF_000002415.2 Plasmodium vivax
AATTACTGTAGTTACATACGTTATGGGTTATATGAACAAATAAGTGAAATTCATACTAACAAATCTGCAAAGATTACTGATGTACGCTTTTTGACGATCTTATTTTTGCATGGACACTCATTCATAATGGAAAATTAAAAAAAACATGTAATCCGGAAAATAATATAAAAGATGTTAAATTAGATGAATTAAAAAATAGGATATTTTCTTATATTTATTTTAAAAATCTTGATAAAATTAAAAAAATTAGTACTGAAAATGGAACAGATTGCGATAAGTATTTAACATATCTTAAGAGTTTTAAGTCAGTACATGAGGAGTATAAGGATAGGCTTTGTGGCAAGTCAACTGTTTTATCACAGAAGAATGGTACAGATTATTTTCATTGTGATGATAAGGATGTACTTATGTCTCGCATAACTGAATTAGAAAAATGCAAAGGTTCAGAGAAGCCAACTGTTGCAACAGGACACCTTGACCCCAAAAGTGTTAAAGGCGAAGGAGATCCAGGAGCTCCAAAAGATAAAAAAGTTTCAGAAGATACAACAAGACCAACAGATTCAGCAGTCGTAGCAAGCTCATCGAGTTCATCAACTACTGTAACAACAACAACTGCAGTAACTGCAACAAAACCAGTAACAACTGCAACAACAGTAACTGCAACGCAACCAACAGTAACAACAACTGCATCAACTGCATCAACTGCATCAACTGCATCAACTGCATCAACTGCATCAACTGCATCAACTGCATCAACTGCATCAACTGCATCAACTACACCAAGTAATGTAACAACAACAAGTACACCATCTACATCCACTAAAACAAGAACAGTAACTACGCTAAGTACAAGTAGTTCAGGAAGTCAAGGAAGTTCATCATTTTGGTCAGGTTTKTCGAGTTTATTTAGTYCATCAAGGCCAMGAACTTCAGAACGAACATCATCTTTAGCGGCATCACAAACTTCGTCAAGTTCAAAAGGTACATTGAGTGCAAGAGTTGTAGAAAGGCCAGTGACTACAACAAGTGCATCAAGTGTAARAGATTCGACRGTTACAGTAACCACAGATACACGAAGTGCAGCAGGTTCAATAAGTTCAACAGGTCAAGTAGATCAAGGGAGAWTAACACGTCCACTGGTTGCAGCAACCGTATCCGGAAAATCTGTGAGTCCCCAGCCGCAAGAAAGTCCTGGGTACGCTCTTCACACAGTATCATCATATAATTCAAACACTGGGGGGGATACAAACCTGGAAAAGCATAACTGATGTTCCTGGTACTTCAGAAACGTTATATGATAAGTTAGA
>NW_001852413.1:0-1540 GCF_000002415.2 Plasmodium vivax
CCTAATTTTTTCCTAACTTTTGCGCGCGTTCGTAACAATGAGCGTCCAAATGGAGTGAACTGACAAAAAAAAATATAAGAATAACACATGTTAAGCGTTTTTAACATATTTATAGGGAATTATAAAGAAACCATTTTAATGTTAAGAGCGTAAAATGCTCATATAGCAAAATAGAGTTCATATATTTACCTTATACATAATATAAAATATAATAAATGCACCAATTACCAAAAGTATATACGGAAAGACATTTTCATATAGATAAACGATTCTTCTCCACATAAAATAGTACTTCAATCTACTTTTATCATGCTTAATATATAAACGGCTTCCAGGTGTCGCATCGGCTGCTCTAGCTGAAAGCAAATCTTGTTCAGCTTCTTCAAGTTCAATTTTTTCCATAATTTCTTGATATAAGGCATCTTGTCGTTTATGCCTTCTTTTTCCATCTACAAATACTCTGTAAACATCATTATAACATGGCTTGTAAGCATAAGTCAAAATAACAGTAAAGTAGTTTAACTCCGATGCAATACTCGCTGGATGATATTTCATATAGTTATCAATATATCTCTTACAAGTAGAACCCTCCACTTTACAGGTGTCTCTCCAAACATAATATGCTGGGATTCTTTGCTTAATGTATTTAAAATATTTACTGCAAGAATTAAAAGTATCATCAACAATTTCCTTTTTCATTACTCTAAAATCTTCAAAAAAATCGAATAAATCCTTGATTTCCTGTAAAAATCCCATGTGGCTATATAATTTTTCATCTGGATAACATTTGTATTCATCATTTGAAAACTCAGTATCAATCACATCTTTCCACACATCCTTAAGCTTAGAGATAACATGTTTTATTTCACTAAACCTTTCTTTGGATTGAAGATGATGAAATACTTCTTTATGTAACCAGTAATGTAGGTCAAAACATCCTTTCTTAATGAATTCGTCATCAAAATCGTGCTTGTCCTGAACCAATGCTATATTTCTCCTTAATTTTTTTAATAAATCATTAATCCATAGATATTTTGTAGTTAAATCATTTAGCCCATTGTAATATTTACTATTTATACTTTCACTTGTGTCTTCTGTCAACTGTTCGTAAAATTTATATGAAGGTAGGTGATCAAAATCAACTCTAGGCTACAAATTGCGGGGGAAAAATACATGTATTATTATCAGCATATATATCATCTGTGTGAAAGGTTATATTTTTTATAATGATCAATAGCATATTCAAATATATCACATGTGAGCTATTATTTAAAATAATGTAAATCTATGTATATATATATGTACTGGTTGAGGTGCTGCCATGGGTGTATAATTTTTCCTCAATTGAAATTCACGTATATTTGTATATAACAATAATATACATTTATTCTTGATAAATTGAGCCTTACATTATTTAATTAAAAAAATTATTTTTTCACACCCTAAATATCCTTCCTTTTATTAACTTCTCAATTCATAAAAAAATTTCTTAATGCGAAATATGTCGATGATTTATCTATATTTCTCTGATAAGATACTT
>NW_001852412.1:0-2351 GCF_000002415.2 Plasmodium vivax
CTTTCTTAATGAATTCGTCATCAAAATCGTGCTTGTCCTGAACCAATGCTATATTTCTCCTTAATTTTTTTAATAAATCATTAATCCATAGATATTTTGTAGTTAAATCATTTAGCCCATTGTAATATTTACTATTTATACTTTCACTTGTGTCTTCTGTCAACTGTTCGTAAAATTTATATGAAGGTAGGTGATCAAAATCAACTCTAGGCTACAAATTGCGGGGGAAAAATACATGTATTATTATCAGCATATATATCATCTGTGTGAAAGGTTATATTTTTTATAATGATCAATAGCATATTCAAATATATCACATGTGAGCTATTATTTAAAATAATGTAAATCTATGTATATATATATGTACTGGTTGAGGTGCTGCCATGGGTGTATAATTTTTCCTCAATTGAAATTCACGTATATTTGTATATAACAATAATATACATTTATTCTTGATAAATTGAGCCTTACATTATTTAATTAAAAAAATTATTTTTTCACACCCTAAATATCCTTCCTTTTATTAACTTCTCAATTCATAAAAAAATTTCTTAATGCGAAATATGTCGATGATTTATCTATATTTCTCTGATAAGATACTTCTATAAATTCCCGACTAATATTTTTATCAAAATTAAAAGAGATATTGCGCAATTAGCAATAAAACCTAATAACATCCAATTATTGGAAAAAAAAATTATTCCACAAGGCACTCATTGAACTACACTTTATGATAAATATGAATTCACATGAATTTTTTTAAAGAGCAGTTATATGTTATATACATATATGATAATATGCATTAATATTAATAGGAGTGATGGATTATCTGCATATATCATTAATGTGGAGGAAAATCGGTTACTTTATTATCTATATAATATATTTTTATATGAAAAAGGATAGATGTAGTTCTCTAAATCATTCAGAATAAACACTCGATTCATGAGAAAAATTTATTATTTCATTATGTTTATTTACAAAGGAACAATAAAACTGTTTTTTTTTTTTAATATAATATAATAATTTCACAATTATTTCGTTAATATATATATTTTATCATGTAAAGCAATAATAGCTATGAAATGTAATTATGTGAACTTTCCAAAGATTTATTGCTCCATTCTTATACTGTCATAAATTAATAATCCTTTGAAAATTAAAAATAATAATTATTATATGTTTACACAATTTCAATCAATATAATAATTTTATCTCCTTTAAAAATACATTTAAAAGTTTGCTTCATTAAATGAGTAACTTACCTTTTATTTTATTTATTTTTTTTTTTTTTTAATAAATTTAAGATATTTAAATTAATAAAAGGCCACTACATAATGCTGCGGCCCAATGTTTTTTTACATTAATAGTGTTTTTCTAATTAACATATATATTTAAAATAATAATATTAAATTTATGATAAAGTGATTTTTCTTGTTAATAAAATATGTTATTATATATTTTCTATTGTTTACTGTTCAGGCGTTACCCCTAAATTGTTATTTATATCATCACCGCACGATTTTGTGCAATTTCCTTATAATATTGTGGTGAACTAATTGATCACACATAAAATGATATAAAATATGCACTTTATCCATAATCTACATTATTATATTTTAATTTATATAATGTTTACTTTGAGAAATTTTAACTTTGAATGATATACATTTTCTATTTTAAAATCACATCGAGTTAAGAAGTAATATATATATTCCCTCTTGTTTTCGAACGTTAAAGTTTTTATTTTTAGTTATACATTTATTTACACTAATGGAGGAATTAATTGATTTATATTTTTTTTCACCTATTCATTTTTTTAACTGTTTTTATTATATAAAATTTATTACATTTATAAGTATCGCGCTGTCGAACATGCTTTTTCTATTTTACCATTTTATATCCTAATATTGAACATATTACTTTAATTTTAATTTTTCTTTTAATATAAATATCCATTGGTGTATAATATAGTATGCACCTTCGTCTGTTGAATTAAATACGCAGTTGCATCGCTTTCGTTTTCTCGGTATATATTTAAGCAAAATGTTGACATAAACGTGTTAACTATACATATTAAGGATATGTAAACGTATATAATCGTATGCATAGAATTAATTAACGAAATTGATGCTGCTATTATGCATGCAAAAAATGTTCCGATCAACAATTATAACATTAATGTGTAATTTTTTTCAAAATAATTCTTTCCATATATTAAGGTTGTCATTATTTGTGCTTTATTATTAAATCCGTAAATTTTTAACATACATAATGTTAATTACATTTTTATATTTCCATTGTTATAAAGGTACAAATATTTATAGCTTTATACTCAAACTTCACGGAAT
>NW_001852411.1:0-1070 GCF_000002415.2 Plasmodium vivax
TCTTACAAAAAATGTAATATTACTACAGGAACTTCAAATGGTAAAAAATGTCCTACTGTTAAAGAAATAACACAAAAATGGAAAGATGAATTTAATAAAATTACTGCAGATGGTAATAATATTGCTGAGCGTTGTTATTATTTAATCTTATGGGTATATGACAGAATAAAGGGATGTGATAAAAATAATTATTGCATTAGTTGGTATTACGGCTTATTGGAAAAATTTTGGGATGAATCTAAGTGCTGCGACAAAGATAAAAGTAGTGGTAAAGAAAAAGTTGAAGGTGACAGTAAAGGTAAAGATAGTGATGAATGTAATCAACCGTGCAAGGATAAATTCATAAAAACTTTTAATTTAGATGTGTTAAAGAAAAAAAGAGAATTATATGATTTTTTAGAATACTATGATCATATAAAAAACAAATCCTCTCAAATATTTAAACAAAATAAGAAAGAATATTGTGATTATATTAATTACATTTTCACATTATATCATAAGTTAGAAGAGGAAGTTGGACAAAGAGGTTTACCGCTAATATATGAAAAAGAATTGAATATTTTTAGAAAAAAATTTAGTGAGGATAATGAATTATCTTCAATAAAATCAAGATGTAACATTAATGATTCGATTATAGAATCAATAAGAAGTATGGATTCTGCAAACTTATCTGCAAGAAGCCATGAAAAAATTGTGAAAAGACGCAACATATCACCTGATTATGGGATATATGATCCGAGGAAATCTGATGATGTTGTACATTTGCATATTTAGAAAATAATTATTTTTAATACATTATTTGAGGATTTATTGATTCACGATGAAAAATTCAATAGTAAAATCAAATATTTATATAACTTATATTTTTATCCTTAGAAAACCGTTCTAAATGAATTATCTTCTGAAATATATAAAGAGTTCGACAAAGACATCGCTACTGATGCTTATAATAGCACACACTGTGGTAATTTAAACGGTGATATTCAGAATATTTGTAAAAAACTTGCAAGGAATTTAAAGGAATTATCAACAAATAATGTAACTAAAAATGAAATCATAAGGACAGATGT
>NW_001852410.1:0-987 GCF_000002415.2 Plasmodium vivax
CTTTCTTATTTTGTTTAATATTTTGAGAGGATTTGTTTTTTATATGATCATAGTATTCTAAAAAATCATATAATTCTCTTTTTTTCTTTAACACATCTAAATTAAAAGTTTTTATGAATTTATCCTTGCACGGTTGATTACATTCATCACTATCTTTACCTTTACTGTCACCTTCAACTTTTTCTTTACCACTACTTTTATCTTTGTCGCAGCACTTAGATTCATCCCAAAATTTTTCCAATAAGCCGTAATACCAACTAATGCAATAATTATTTTTATCACATCCCTTTATTCTGTCATATACCCATAAGATTAAATAATAACAACGCTCAGCAATATTATTACCATCTGCAGTAATTTTATTAAATTCATCTTTCCATTTTTGTGTTATTTCTTTAACAGTAGGACATTTTTTACCATTTGAAGTTCCTGTAGTAATATTACATTTTTTGTAAGAATCATATGAATCATCAATTTTAATATTAAAATCACTGTAGAATTTATATACTTTCGAGCTTTCCTTAAATTTTTCCTGATATTAAAAATATAAATACTTGATTATGTTATTCCAATGCTTATATTTCTTAAAGAAAAAAAAAAGACATTTGAGATTATAAAAAAATTAAAAAGTTGTTCACTAACCAGAAATTCGTGAGTTTTGTAGGTTATAACACCAGTCATTCTAATTCAATAATAATATAATAAAAAATATATTACATAATTATTCATACATGGAAAATAAACACATCATAATTTATTAATATAATGTAGTTTCTTGGTTTATGTAAATTTATAAGGACGTTATATTTCCATCAGTATATAAATTTTTTAAAGTGTTGTAATATAGTTATTAACAAAATTAAAATGAATAAATAAGTTTAATCATAATGAAGCTAAGTCGAAATAAGAAATAAAAAATAACAATTCAATAGTAATATACTAATAATATATGTTTCAATTACATGTATTTATGCATGAGTTATATAA
>NW_001852409.1:0-897 GCF_000002415.2 Plasmodium vivax
AAAGGAAATTCCTTTATCAACTTATTACATGAATCTATAATTTTTTCATTATTTATCATTTATGTTGAAAATATTAGATAAGTACATTTATTCCTAGATTGCTAATTAATTTTTAAAAAAGAATTTAGAGTAAAACCGTAGCTATTACATKTATGTACACTATTTTATAATACTTTTGGCCTTTTGTGTTATTAGCACCTAGTTCATTATGTTAATAAGACTCTGTTAATTTCGTCTATTCTGTCTTAATCTTATTACAGTTATAAATCTATTTTTATGATAGGATTGCATGTTGCTGTTCCAAATCACTTTATATTACATTTGAGGCTAATAGTAAAGTTTTCACGAACTTTGATAAGCTATTTTTATTCTTTTCTTCTGAGAAATTTGAGGCATATGATCTTGTTGGTAGTTCAATGATTTGCGAGGTTCTATATCATTGCCATGCTTCATTTTTTTTTCCCCTCCCATTGCATTGCGTAACCATGATCCAAATGGTGTAAACTAACATACAAATGAATAATATCAAAATATTTATAAGTATACTGAATTTTTAATATTCGTTTTTTAGGAAAATGCTTTAAAAATATTAATACATAATTTTTATATTTAAAGCAAATTTTATTATACCTTATAATACATGAAAAGCATGGTTATTGCACCCAAAGATGCAAGACTTACGGCACCCATTCGAACAGGAAGTTGTTGTAATATGTCATTTAGGAACGATGTATCATCAGGTATAACAATATCTTCCCAATTTTCTATATCTTTTTCTAGTGTTACATTTGCAGATTGGGAATTTGATAAATTTATTATTTTGTTATATCGTTTTGACTTTCTACAGTATTCTGACATTTCTTCTACAGGTTGTTCTTTTGAGCATGCTGTTTCTTC
>NW_001852408.1:0-800 GCF_000002415.2 Plasmodium vivax
ATTTTATAACAAATTTTAAATCACAYTCTTTTTGAAGAAGAGGTAGAYGAAAAATACATTTAAAAGAAAATTGTAWCATTATTAACYGTCATGGTGGTGWAAGTTTTTCTATATTGTAACACAAAAAAGTATAAAGAACAAAACCACCACAAATACATTATACATTTGAGTCATTGTTAAAGGGAAAAATATATTAT
Organism: Plasmodium vivax; assembly: GCF_000002415.2. NCBI lineage: Eukaryota > Apicomplexa > Aconoidasida > Haemosporida > Plasmodiidae > Plasmodium > Plasmodium vivax. Next base: position 198 of record NW_001852408.1, read on the forward strand.
AGTGACATAAACATGTTCAACTGTTAATAAATACAGATTAAAATAAATTAATCAAGATTAAATTTACCATTAATRAARTGAAGGATGTAACAATATAAGCKTTTGTAAACGAATAAATATAACATTCTTAATAAATCATTACCTAATAAGGATCATATTACAGCAGAYRTATCAGGTAAATTTTATAYACTGCTTAAAAAAAMAGGTAAAATKTGTCACGMGCTYTGGTTGTATTGTAATATTCGAAATATTWGCGGAAATACACAMGTGMRAAAAAAACAAATGAAAATAATGCAATATKTGACTGTACCAATAACACGAYMAAGTTCGTTGATTATATAAATCCTGGCAGTGGAACCAGCTATAAAATAAAAAAACTGTAACAAACGTAGCATAAAAATCCAAGCGGAGAATAATCGTTCATTGGAACGTGAAGAAAATGCATAAAAAAATTATATGGCTGGGTAACATTTTTACATAGGCATTCCAGTTGAATCCATAAATATGTGCTATATTAAAAAGGGGATATTCACCTCATGATTATAACTTTGGGGGGGAAAATACCCCCATAACATCATTTACACCTTTAACGTGTGAATTATT
>NW_001852407.1:0-1213 GCF_000002415.2 Plasmodium vivax
TTTGAGCCTACACCAATAACACGATAAAGTTCGTTGATTATATAAATCCTGGCAGTTGAACCAGCTATAAAAAAAAAAAAACTGTAACAAATGTAGCATAAAAATCCAAGAGGAGAATAATCGTTCACTGGAACGTGAAGAAAATGCATAAAAAAATTATATGGCTGGGTAACATTTTTACATAGGCATTCCAGTTGAATCCATAAATATGTGCTATATTAAAAAGGGGATATTCACCTCATGATTATAACTTTGGGGGGGAAAATACCCCCATAACATCATTTACACCTTTAACGTGTGAATTATTGAAGGCATAAGTTGTATAATAATGACAAAATATAAACGCAGTTGGTACGCACAAAAAATTCGTTGAATGGATAAGCGAAATATATTCCACATTGTTACGCGGAAAATCAGAACAATCGTTGCAATGGGAAATATATAGTATCGCAAAAAAAAATAAGCACACGCAAACGTATTATATGATTTGCTGGAGATGTTAAAATTTATTTTATATGTACTGCCAAGTACCATAAAAAATAAAATCCATGAAGAGTGTAACATGTCAGCAGTACAAGCACCAGCAATGCCCACAAATGGGGATACTAAGCCAATTTATTTCTCACCATTAATTTTTGCAGCCCTCGCGGAATGACCAGTTTCATATTTTATGGTGTAAGAACATTTGTGAGGCTGCGGAAATGGAAAAATAAATTTGAACTGATCTGAAAGCAAGCACTTTTGTGTACATAGCATAACTGACGCAGAGTTATGTTTACTGAAAACTCCCAATTAAAAATAAGATAGTCAAATTGGCGCATAAGTTAAGTCAAATGCGAATTGCGATTTGCAAATAATTTTTTAAAGGAGAACACAAAGGGCACATAAATTTCGCGCAGTTGCTCGAAGTGTAACGCGATTTTTCCAATCCGTTATTTTTTTTATTCACTTAAGTGAAAATGCAAACGCAGCTTCCTGTAAAATTCGCACATATATTTGTTCCTGTACATTCCCTTTTTTTTTTTTTTTTCAGTTTAATTTTATGTACGAATATTTGTTAATTTTTTTTTGTTAAAGTCAACTCATTTATGTTAAAATTACATATAATTTTGTTTTTGTTCCCTATTTTTTTTTAACAAAATGGATTACGMGCGATTTCGTAAACAATGAACCTTGGAAATATGTATTACACTCTGCCGCAAATTATCCGCAC
>NW_001852406.1:0-810 GCF_000002415.2 Plasmodium vivax
GAACTCCGTGTGTTTGCAGCAGTTCAGAAACCCTTTCTTTGGAGAATGTAAAAACAGTCATTTCCAGCCCTAGAGACGCATATAAGAGTTAGCAGTAAGAATGCGTTTAAAACACAGAAGACCCGCTTCGTACAAACTGATGTGCTTTGTGTTGGTTCCTTTTAGGAAGTTACATCTATGTTTAGATTCAGCGAGGGAGAAACACGTTTCTTCTAAAAGGTGCGTTTTGACATTCCAGAGTGGATGGGAATACAGACTGTAAAGAGAAATATATTTGTCTAAAACCAAAACGGAGCTATCTAGCAGAATGTCTGTCAATGTGTGTATTCAACTTCTAGAGATAAACTCACGTGTGTTTGCAGCAGTTCAGAAACCCTTTCTTTGGAGAATGTAGAAACAGTCATTTCCAGCCCTAGAGACGCATATAAGAGTTAGCAGTATGAATGCGTTTAAAACACAGAAGACCCGCTTCGTACAAACTGATGTGCTGTGTGTTGGTTCCTTTTAGGAAGTTGCATCTATGTTTAGATTCAGCGAGGGAAAAAKACTTTTCTTCTAAAAGCTGCGTTTTGATATTCCAGAGTTGAAGGGAGAACAGGCTGTAAAGAGAAATACCTTGCTATAAAACCAAAACGGAACTGTCTAGCAGAATGGTTGTCAATGTGTKTATTCAACTTCCAGAGTTAAATTCATGTGTGTTTGCAGCAGTTCAGAAACCCTTTCTTTGSAGAATGTAGAAACAGTCATTTCCAGCCCCAGAGAYGCATATAARAGTYAGCAGTAAGAATGCKTTTAAAACACAGAAGACCC
>NW_001852405.1:0-803 GCF_000002415.2 Plasmodium vivax
CAGAAGACCCGCTTCGTACAAACTGATGTGCTGTGTGTTGGTTCCTTTTAGGAAGTTGCAACTATGTTTAGAATCAGCGAAGGAAAAAGACATTTCTTCTAAAAGCTGCGTTTTGAKATTCCAGRGTTGAAGGGAGAACAGGCTGTAAAGAGAAATACCTTGCTATAAAACCWAAACGGAACTGTCTAGCAGAATGGTTGTCAATGTGTGTATTCAACTTCCAKMGTTAAACTCAAGTKTGTTTRCAGCAGTTCAGAAACCCTTTCTTTGGAGAATGTAGAAACAGTCATTTCCAGCCCYAGAGACGCATATARGAGTTAGCAGTAAGAATGCKTTTAAAACACAGAAGACCCGCTTCGTACAAACTGATGTGYTGTGTGTTGGYTCCTTTTAGGAAGTTRCATCTATGTTTAGATTCAGCGAGGGAGAAACACGTTTCTTCTAAAWGSTGCGTTTTGACATTCCAGAGTGGATGGGAATACAGAYTGTAAAGAGAAATATCTTTGTCTAAAACCAAAACGGAGCTATCTAGCAGAATGGTCTGTCAATGTKTGTATTCAACKTCTRGAGMTAAACTCACGTGYGTTTGCAGCAGTTCAGAAACCCTTTSTTTGGAGAATGTAGAAACAGTCATTTCCAGCCCTAGAGAYGCATATAAGWGTTAGCAGTAAGAATGCGTTTAAAACACAGAAGACCCGCTTCGTACAAACTGATGTGCTGTGTGTTGGTTCCTTTTAGGAAGTTGCATCTATGTTTAGAATCAGCGAAGGAAAAACACTTTCTTCTAAAAGCTGCGTCTTCCA
>NW_001852404.1:0-936 GCF_000002415.2 Plasmodium vivax
TCTTCTTTCCCTGGCTGGTCCGTCGGCGGTCTGTGTGCGCGGGTGGGCGGCTCGTCCTGCTGGAGCTCTGTTCGCCTCCATCGCGTCCATCACTTCGGCTGCTTTCGTCGCTTTGGTCACTTCGTCCGCTTCTTCCGCCGCTCCCGCTTCTTCCACCACTTTGGCTGCTCCCCTGGCCGCTTCCCCCGGCGCGCTCCTCGCGGGTTAGCAGCTTGTGGAGGTACCATATTGCGTTGCAGATGAGGGTGCTCTTGCCCGACCCGAATATGCCGTTGACGAGGATGCTGTCGCCGCGGCGGGCGGGGGTGCCGCTTTGCGCGGCGGCCGAGGAGGTGGTCTCGCATTTTTCCAGCTCCTCCCGCTTCTGCAGCTTCTCCCGCTTCTGCAGCTTCTCCCGCTTCTGCAGCTTCTCCCGCTTCCCCCTCTTCTTCTGCTGCTGCTGCTCCTCCCCCCCGCAGCGGAACCAGGCCAAGACGCCCTCGATGACCCACTTCTGCCTCTCGTTCAGCTGCGAGTCTTTCCCGAGTCGGTTAAGAAGGCCGCCCACGTAATCGGCCCCCACGTTGTGCAGGTCGATGAGCTCAGGAGGGGAGCCCCACGCAGAGGTCCTGACGCCAATCTGCCGGAGCAACCCATCCAGGTGCAATGTGCCGCTCTTGGGCAGATACGGAGGGCGGAACAACTTGCCGAGCGGAACCTTCCCCCTATCCAAAGTTTGAAGAAGAAAAAAAAGATGTTTTAGATTATCGAGGTGATCCCCTAAATTGACTAGGAAGAGACAAGAAGGGAAAAGCTTCACTTTATAATTTTTAAGAAAGTAGTTGAGATCCTTTGACTTTACATTTGCCTGCACATGGAAGGTCTCGTTCATGTGGGAGAAAGGTGCTGACGTTCAGGGGGTATATCTCCAGGTGGTTCTGCTTGAAGGCGTTCACT
>NW_001852403.1:0-1756 GCF_000002415.2 Plasmodium vivax
CTTAGCAACTGTAGCTTTATTATAAGGTAAAGAAATATGTGTTATATCATGAAGGTTCTCACTATTAGCAACGGATGCACTACTAGCATCTGTGACAACATGGTCTGAACTTCCCAACGATGTTGTATCATTAGGTACACGAATCGGATAACTACCAATATCTGGTCCACGAACGGGTTCTTTGGCACTAATGCTTTGACTATTTGCACCTTCACTACCAGGAGCTTGGACATCAAGCTTTATATCATGGGTAGCTTGATCTTTTTGAGGGTTACCACCTATGGTTTGAAGAACATGAAGATTAAGAAAACTATAGATTTAATCTAAATAATTTAATCTAGAAGTGCCTGAAGAAACGGGTTTCTGAATAGTAGTACTTTGTAAAGTATGAGTACTTGCAGGAGTATCTAATTTGTTAAGTAAGGAATGACCTGCGTTGGTTAACTGTTCTAACTGATTTTCTACTATTTCAGAACTGCTTAATGAATTACCGGCTATTGGTCCAGATGTTTCACGAGCAGTGTCAGAAGGATTGACATTAGACAGTAATTTCTGTTGAGTTATTTGTAACGAATCTGCATTTCTTGAATTTACATCCTCAGCTTGTATTTGACTTTTTACTTGGAGGTCTTTTCCTTTTAAATGTCCGGTTCCGGGAGGTTCTTCAACAGATTCAGTTTTTTTTTCACTTTCTTCTGATGATACATCTTTAGGATTACAAGGCTTACTATCTCTACAAGTAACTTCTGTTGGACGTTCTAATTTAATTTTTTCTTTAGTTTGTGTTACAGGACTACTAAGACTTTGAAAATATTTAGTACACTCATTTATTGCATCTTTTATATCTACTTGTGTATTAAATTTAAAATCTAACAAATTTCTATTGTAACATTCTTTTAATTCATCTTCTTTTTCACTTACAAATTTGCTTAATACATTGCACCTTTCGGGTAATTTTTTATTTTTGATTCCATTCAATTCTTCAATTTTTTCTTGAATTTCAGATACCTTTTCAACGAATTCATCAAAACATTCACCAGAAGTTAATCCAGTTTTTGTAGCATAACTTATGACACTCACATGAGGCATTATCTATTGCTTAATCGTTATTATAATTCTTTTACTTTATTCTTCCTTTTAATAAATTATTTGGGGAAATAATTTAGATATATCGTAGATATATTTTCAACAAAGACGTTATCTTTTTCATATAATGGCACTGAATTATTGCATTTATATAAATATAATTATCAGTTTCGTAAAGTTACATAAATGGGTATAGTAAAGCGAATGTTTATGGTGTGTCGAATATGAATGTATTAATTATTTAAATTAAAGAAATGACAATCTATTTATTTATTTGGATAACTGTGCTATAAATGAATTTATAATTTTACTATTAATGTATTTAGATCATTTTTATGTATTAATTAAATATGGAAGATTCCGTATATTTGAATATTATTGTTAAATTAAATTATGATAAAATGTGCATATTCATATAAACCTTGCAACTGTTCTTTAAAAAACAGATAAAATAATTCAATTTGAAAAGTTTCACTTATTTACCATTAATGAATGGTTTGAAACTCGTATCTTGTATTGTTATGTACGTACTTACGTATGCATTCTTTCTTTTTAACTAATAAGACATTGTCTAGATTTCCGATTACATATATTTTCTTATATAACTCTTGCAATTAAATCTTAGAGACGCACGCATTCTTTATGAACACTATTATTAGTAGCATATAGT
>NW_001852402.1:0-4614 GCF_000002415.2 Plasmodium vivax
GTTTAGGTGACGATGTTACTCGTGGAGTAGTAACTAATGGTGACACTACTTGTGACCTGACTTCTGCTGATAAAAATATGTGTGAGAAAACTCTTAGTCAAACTGCTGGTGTACAACCCCACGTTGGTGAACAGCTTGATAGCAAGAGAAGAAACCCTGAGACATGTGATACTCAAAAACATAATGATGCAAGTCATGATCCTCAGTGTACTCGTATTCAGGGATTTCTTAGAAAAGCTAATGGTATTCGAAATACCTCTTTTCTATATGTAGTAGAAAAGACACTGGTAAACTATCTTCTCACCGTGAAAATCACACGACTCGATATAATCCTAACTATCTTACTACTTTTTCTTATTCTTCAGAAAATTCTCTATCTGTAACTGGGGAACATGCACATCTTGCACAAGATAACGTGATTCATCAAGAGCAGGAAGAAAAAAAAGAAATTAAAGGTGAAAATCAAGAATCATTTAATATAAGAACAGGTAAGTATCAATATGATCGGGGAAAAAATTCATACTTTCCCAAAGTTTATGCGCCAACACTACCAGCCATATTGTTAATAAAATAAATATTCTAAACACTGTAAACCAGCAATAAAAAAATTATTTTCTCTAATGAACATACAATGAATTACATTTATCTCCATAAGAGGATACATGTGCAAAATGTTATTTACATCTTTTATTTTTAATAACATGAATACACAAATAACTATTGCCATCACAGGTATATCTGATATAAGCGTCTCACTTGGGCTAAATACATTAGAAGATGGTATACCTAATTCGAAGTATAATGAGAGCAGTGAAGAAACAACATCTACTCAAGATAATATCTTTTCACACATATTTAACTTTATCAACTATAAAATGTCAATTAAAACATATATAATAGCTGCTTTTTTGCCATTTGTAATTTTTTTGCTATGGAAATTCCTTATTAAGGTAAACTAAAATTTAATACGCGGAAAAATTACATTCACTCACAGTAAATATTTAAATAAATTAAATTTTATTTACAAACATATATTTTTATAGTACACCCCTTTGAGTATCCTTGTGGATAAAAAAAAAAAGAAGAAACGAAAAAAGATGAATGCACGATTAGAGAGAATATTATTAGATCCTTCATACCAAAGAGAGAAAAATATTCCATTAGCATATAGTCCTTATGAATATTATACATATTGATAAACATGGATAATAAAAAATTTATCATGCATTTGATACCATAAGTATTAAATAAATTTTTAATTAATGTCCTTTTTTGGTAATTTATTATTAATTATTTTCTTTTAAATTACTTCATAACTATTAGCATTACATGGTTAATCATTTACAATTATAAAAAATTCTTTGGAAATTTGGAATACATTATAGTAATTAAGTTATAATATCGTATAGAAGCTCAACATTTTTAAACGCTTATTAATTTCACCTTTTCATTGAAATTATTTTAGCATTTTATTTGGTAGAAACTTATTTTTTAGTATATGTATGTATGTTATGATTTAATTTAAATGTTTACTATCCATTATGATAATTAATATTTCTTTTTAATATGAGGAAAATTCATAAGAACAAGTTTGTTTTTGTTTAAACATAAAAATTAAATGTATTTTTTAGGTTTTTTATAAAATTATACGTCTTTCTCACTGATTATTTGCTGTATATTTATTTATTTATTCTTTTTCTGTGATTATATATATAATGCTTAAAAATAAAGAGAAAAAAATGTGCTAATCATTTAGGCATGTATTATTCTTACGCAGAAAAAAATGTACATATAATTTTATATAACAATTTATAAAAAAATAAAATGATTATTTTTTTTATATTATTATAATTAATTCATTTTAGTATAATTTTTTTCACAATACATATTAATAGGTAATTTTGATATTATTATTTTTTATTTTTTCGTTTTTATGCATAGCATAGCTTAATATCATTCAAACAATTTATATAATAAAAAATAATAATTAAGCACTAGTTTGTCTATTTTACTATTCTTGAAAAAAAAAAAAATTAAAATACATTAAATTTACCGTCAAAAAAATCCTTTAACTATTTTATAATTAATGATCGTAATAAATTCCTAACATTTTTCATTCCAAATCCTTGACATTCCTCTTAGTTAACTCACTATAGGGGTAAAAAATTATATTACATTTAAATATTGCACTTTACAAAAATGACCAATTTGTATCTTCGAATAATTATTGTAAAAATACATAAATATTAATAATAACACTAATTTTTATGTGTATATCCTAAAACTTGCATCAAATACGAAATAACTATATCAATGAACCTTTAAGAATGTCTCAAAATTGGGGAGATAAAATAGGGAGGCACGTGAGATATAGTACAAACAAATGATATTTTTTACACAAATTTTATTTATCAATTATAAGTCATATGTATCATTCTTATTTATCAGTTTTTATACATTTTTTCATTATATATATCGCACTTTCATAGAATTAATATTATTAATATGCTTAAAACGTTCAATCATTTAGAAAAGTATAACTGATCAATTATATAAGCTAATAGTATATTTGTATATGATGATAGAATAGATAATGATTTCTTATGTAACATGAAAAGTGATTATAGTAGTAATTAATAATAACATGGACTTATGCGATATACTTCTTGTAAGGTATGAAAATATATTGCATTTAATATATTTGTATATTATTTTTTAATACAGATAAAATTTTCACATGGTAATAAAAATAATAATGATGAGCTATATGAACCGATATGCTCATCAATATGAATAATATAGAAAAGTTATTCTTTTTTCGTTTTTTAATAAATGTTATTTTATGCTAACAATTAAATGTTTTTTTCTTCAATTAAGAATCTAAATTTTTTAAAAGAACAAGAGCACTATAGAATTTTATGTAAAAAATATAAATAATGAATATATTTATCTTACAAATCTTTGTTTTATTTAATTTGTGAAAATTAATATATAATGTATAATAAACCGGTAGACATATATCTTAACATAATTTGTTATAGCTTTTCATACACATATATACAAAGAAATAAATTCCCTTAAAATATTGGCATCTCTTCTATTTTAATTTTTTCCTAATTTTAAATGATTCATTAAAATGAGTGTAAAATTACATTTACATTCATAATAGCTGAAGTTTTTAGCTTATCGCATTTATTATTATAATTTTTTTCAAAATGAATTAAAACTTCTTTTTCTTTAAAATTAATATTTGATTCTATATATGCGTTAATATTTATATATTAATTTTTAGGGACAAAACTTAGATAAATTAACTTCAAAAATTTTATATGATGAATGGAATAAGAAAGACCAAATATCTGGTTATATAAACATTTGTTCATATTTTCCATCTATTGATCCGAAAATATATCGAAGTGTTAACTTCCTATGTACGCAACTTGCAAGAAATATAGAAACTATCCAATATAGTAGAGATATGAAACATAATTCAATAGGAAGCTGTAAACTCTTAAATTCCTGGTTGTATGAAGAAGTAAAAAAAATTTTAGTTACCGATGACCAAGGTAATTTTGAAAAAACTATTAGTTATCTCCGTAGTGCATGGAGTAAGCATAATGATAGCTTCATTGATTTTAAAAACGGTAAAATATCCCGAGCACAACCCAAATGTGTCCCTGAAAACAGTATTCCTGCCTTGGATGATATTGAAAGTAAGAAGAGTATTCGAGAATACTGTTTAAATCGCGATATTATTATTAGTAATGCTCTTCAGGCTGGTGAATGTGAAAAATATACTTCATATATTAAAGATAATTCTTCAGTATATAAAGAATTTGGTAGATTATTTCCTGAATATAAAGAGCAATATAAAGCGTGTTATGATAAATGTGATAGTTATAATCCTAGTAATATTCCCCCCACTTCAAAATGTTCCCATATTGCTCTAGTGGATACAGACACTGAAAATGATCATTCGCAAGGAGAAAAAAGCAATTTAGGTGGAGAAAAACAAGGGGCATCTGGATCTGAGGGAGAAGGACACTTATCCTCTGATCAAAAAAGAGAAGATTCACTTGTACAAGAGGAACGACAAAATTTTGTGGAAAACGGACAAGGAGAATCTCTGTATGTGCAAGGAGAACAACAAGATTTAGAAATAAAGCTAAGAGTTGAATCTGAACCTGGATTGGTAGAAGAAGCAGCGCAATCTCACATAAACCCATCTAGAGGACTCGATGATAATCCCTCTATTGTTACGCCAATAAGCTTATCATTTCTCGGAATAATTTCTCTTACTACAATTTTATATAAGGTACAAAAATATTTGCTTAGCGTTATTAATATTACACATACGTCTTAATAACATACATTTACCATATAATCATAATTATAAAATAACTATTTTACATGTTATTTGACGTTTTATTTTGCATATTAGTTTACACCATTAGGAACCTTCTTTAATAAGAGCATTCATACGAATAAAAGCCCTATTAACAACCTGAATGATATACGAGAAGAATACATAGAGTATATGATCAAATCAGGAAATAAAAATAAGCATAATGGATCAAATTATATAGCGTATAACCCTACATAATTCTCACGCTT
>NW_001852401.1:0-887 GCF_000002415.2 Plasmodium vivax
ATATAATTATAGATAATTTCCTGATACTAATGATGAAAATATAGAATAAAAACTTTCTCTAATAGAATATACAAATATTATAAAAATAATAGGATTGAATGTAAATAAGATACCCACAGAAAAATATTTTAAAGATGTTCCATATAATGATGTTAATGAAGGATAAGATACTAAATGTGCTTTAATATTATTATAGTTACTAAATATAAAAAATATATTTATAAGAACGGTGATTTTGTGTGCCGTTAACATATAACGGTAAGAAGGTTCGCCGGGGATAACAGGTTATAGTATATATAGAGCTCAAATCTTTATATACTATTGGCACCTCCATGTCGTCTCATCGCAGCCTTGCAATAAATTAATATTATTTAGCGTGTATTGTTGCCTTGTACACACCGCTCGTCACGCAAATTTATATTACTAAGATAAAGAACTCCAGGCGTTAACCTGTAGAGTTGAGATGGAAACAGCCGGAAAGGAAATATTACGTCCAAATGATAAGAATATATATGAAATATACTAGCATGGGACTAAAAAATGTTATGTTGTTGGTTTAAGCCCTTTTACCATACAAGAGATCGCGTACTTTGGACTGAAAAAAGCTGTGAGGAAACTACATTAAAGGAACTCGACTGGCCTACAATATAAGAACGAACGCTTTTAACGCCTGACATGGATGGGATAATACTCGACTTTTCCMAAGTATAACCGCTGTCGCTGGGACTGTATGGATCGAAATCTTACTTATTCATATCCAAGCCTCACTTATTGGGAAAATATATAAATAWATTTTTTTTTGGGTTTYCAAAAGATATACACTTTATTTACAAATTGCAAATCATAAACTTTTAGGTCTATACTAATTATGGGTTTTCATTTTTTAT
>NW_001852400.1:0-3905 GCF_000002415.2 Plasmodium vivax
TCCTCTGTGGCTTTGATAATTTACATTCTTTCGAATATCATGATTTGCAAGTGATCTATAAAATTTTGTGTTATATGATATATCATGATGGTTTATGCTATCAAAGCATTTTCTAGGTGCTGACTGAATAAAATAAAATAAAAATACAAATTAGATTAAATTTATAATATAATGAAAACAATTATCAATACATATATAAAAAAAAAATATATTGTTATATATCATAAAAAAATAACTATTCTAATATGTTATAATGATACCACATTGTTTAATTCATATATACATAGAAATATTATGAAAATAACAATGTTAAAAAGAAAAAAAAGTTTTATTTTATTTTTAAAATTAGAACTCTTCAATAGTATCATTTTCTATGATTGATAATTTTCTATGTATATACACTTTACTGATATGCAAAAAAATGTGATAATATATATTAGGATTATTTTTTTTATTTCACTTTAACACAAAATACCATATTTTGAAAAAAAGGATAATACATATATTTTACAATAAATGAAGATAAATGTCTATAATAATATTTAAATATATTTCATTATATGATTATTTAAAATGAATTTATATTTTTGGAAAAATATAAAATGTTCAACCTTGAATCAAATATATATATTTTATTTTTACAATTCTAAAATTATTAAAATAATACTTAATTTGTAAGTTAAATAATACAAGAAAAAATATTTTTGTTGAAATGTTTTTAAAAATTCTGTTAATTTTATATAAGCATGATATATGGTGTATATTTACTATAGATATCCACATCAAAAAGATGATTAAATGTTTTGGAGATTTATTTAAAACTTTTAAATATACAGACTTTATATATGTAGATATTTGATTATTTTCTTTTTAATAAGTATTAATTTTCCTATGAATAAACATATCATGTAAATGATGCTTTTTTTTATATATGTTTAAATGTATGTACCATTTACTATCGAAAAAATATACTATATTATAAGGGATACTATAAAAATTAATTCTTATGTTATCCTAATATACTTAAAATATTTAGGTGCAAAGGATATTAATATTTTTCCCTTTAATGTTTTAAATATATAATAATTTATACATAATTGTAACATTATCTGTATAATGCATATTTTTAGAAATATCCATAATATATAATTCTCTATTATATAATAAATAATTAGAGATATTTCTATAGTAATATTCTATGTCCTCTAAACTAAAAACAATATCATTATTCATTTTATTCATTGAGATATGTTATAATGAATACTATTTGAATAATGATAATATAGATAATTAGAGTTAGTTATACCTGCAAAAAAAAATATGTTATAATAAATTCAAATATTAATATCGCTTAATAATATTTCTTTTATTTTAATATTTGTATCATTAAAAAATTTACATTCTGTTTCTTTTAAATACAAGCCTGAAAAACGTACATATAAGTATTAAATTCAAATATTAATATTGTACTGTGTATAAAGTTTTATACGTAAATAATATAATCTAACTTTTACTTTTTCCTATTATCCTCACATATAGCAAATGAATATACATATATATATATTAACACGCATAAATACAAATTTGCGTATCACATATTCCTGAACATTATATATAGAAAATGTTTTAAAAAATATTACATTTTATAAACTGTATATGCAATTATATTTACMATATATAATCTAGAAAATTTATTATCTCTTTTTTGCTAAAAATAATAAAATTGCTTATAAATATAATCTCATACGAATGGACTTAATAATAATGTGAAATGCATTTGCTTTATTATATTATAAAATACTATTTTAGTATTAAAATTAATATTATATAAAATTAAAAATTATATATATACTTACAAATATTTACTCACATTTTTGCTTTATATACAGATATATGTTGAAATTCATCACACCCTAGTATTCGTTTTCCTTAATTTTAAATTGATAATTATTAATGTAAAAAAAAAATTATTTTAAACAAGTAAATGCTTAACTTATATATATTAATATTTATTTTGTATAAAAAAAAATATAAAAAAAATTAATATTAACTTTTCAGTAAAATGATGCATATGTGTTTAAATAATTACCTTACGTAAGAAACAATCAAATTTATTAAGTATTCTGCTACACATTGAAATTAAATGAAAACTATTCCGCTATTACGATATATGCATAATTATATTCAATAAATAATTTATAATATCATTTATAAATTTTAATTCTACTTTTCTAAAATAATACATAGCTTTCTCAAGAAGGTATCTGCTAATATATTAGTAATAGTATCAAGCACATAAATATCCTCTTTCCAAAAAAAAATAGAAATTTTAATATTATTTTTTAACTTTTCACAGACATCCTTTATATACATAATATATATATATATATATATATATATAATGAAAAAAATCCTGTACCAGAATTACCATAAATATTAATTTTTTTACATCACTCAAATACATAATAAAATATATTCTGGATTTATGGGTATAATATTATGAATACTTTTACTCTACACATTTTATTAACATATTTATTATAAAAGAATTTACCTTTCGTTGCACATTATGGTAATCATTTTCATTTTATATGTCCATTCACATTTTATTTGTCGTAATTATAAATATCATAAATATGTTTATTCAAATTAACACCATATATACTAATTGTCTTCATTTAATTAATAATAATAAATTTAAAAATTATAGCTTTAATTGTTTTAATAAAGGGTATATCATAGATTTYCCTCATATAATTTTCTTTTATATAATGCTAAAAATGTTATCTATTATATTACACAAACTTAGAAGAATAAACAAAATACAATAGTGTATATACATATGCATTTTCTTTAATTAAAGACGAAAAAAGACTTCATAAAAATAAAATAAAGTATATATAAATATTACCTAATATACAAGTACGCACATACATTCTGAAAGAGACAAATACAAAAAAGTATACTCGATTCACAGTTACTCCCTTCTGAATACAATAAATCATTGTAATCATTATGAATATATAAAATATAAAATACACCTAATATATAAGTCTAAATAAAGACATTCTCATATTTTTACTATTTAATATGAGTATATTTTAAGATGGACAAAGAAACAATACAGTATTTTATAATTATATAAATGCTACTTCATAGAAATATTACTAACATATTTGTAACATTATATTCTACAATAAACGAATCACATAAATTTTATTCAAAACATGAATAACTCAATTTTATTATAGTCTATAAACTACATACATTTTTATATTTTAATATATTTAATTTACGCAATACAGATATCATAAAATAAAAATTAAGAGCATTTGTCTTATATTATATAAATAACAATATTGCTAAAATTTTATTTATATAAAATTTTTTTTACAGATGTGATATTAATCCGTTCCTTTAATTATCCCTTTTCCTGATTTTAATCTTTCGTACTTTATAACTTTTATCAAAATATAAATAACCACGAATAAAACAAAAATAATCGAAAGATACAAAAAAACCTTATTCATGGTAGTAATTATACTCCATTCATTCTCACTAATCATTGATCTAGTATACTTCGTACTTTTATGACCTTCGGCATCATCATTTTTACCATGTTTATCCTTGCAGTCACTAAAGCACAAACCTTTTAAATATGGGTTATATTCTTGAAAAAATAATGGTATTACGAGTCCAAGAAAAGGAACAAAGGCAAATATGATGAGCGGATAGCAAATTTTATTGTATATTTTCTTTTTAAATGAATTTTTGTCATTCCGCATTTTTTCTGCGAGATTGTCTATATAACCAATTTTATCAAATACAATTTTTTCGCAATAACATTCCAATTTTCCTAAAGCATTCTTTTTAGATTGCCTATTTTTATAACTTTTCTTATAAGC
>NW_001852399.1:0-1344 GCF_000002415.2 Plasmodium vivax
TATTTTCCATTCTAAATGTATTTTTACTTGTTCATCAAAGTTAATGTTTGTCTTAAATATGCAAAATTGTTGTTAGTTGATATGGAATTTATGTATTACACTGATAAAATAATGGTATACAAGCCATCTTGCTTAAATTATGAAATATTTATACCCTTATTATGACAATAAAATAGAATTTTTTTATTTATGTTTCTTTTTATTTAAGCAGTAATTTGCAAATTTAACCAAAAATAATATATATATATATATATTTATAACTTTTTTTCAATTGATGATAACAAATTGTAAAAAAAAATAATATTTATTAGGTATTATGAAATATGCATTTAAATAAAATAAATTTATACATTAGTCATGTAAATTAACGTAAAGATTAATAGATACATGTAAAGAAAAGACCTAAAAAAATATTTCGAAAGGAAAAGTTTAATATACTTCTTAATAGAACCCATTTAACTATATCAATTTTACCATTACATATTATGCAATAATATATTTACCATTCATGGAAATAACATTTATTTTATTGCTTATTAATTTTATATAATCTCTTGATCTTATAATGCTACTTGATTTTACAAAGCTTTAGTTTAAATTATTATCTTATATAACATAAATATATATTATATCATTCATACTTGCTATTTCTGAAAAAAATTATTTTTTTTTTTTCGATTGCACAGAACTTCATCAACTTTTTCATAACATAGATAATTTTAATTAACTTTTCACCCCTTATCGTGTTCGTTTTAGGAATCTGTTACAGAGCCGTATCCAACTTGATATTCATCATTTGGTATGCCAGTTTGTAAATATTCAAAATTATTCATTATGTTCGCATCATATGCGTTGTTATCTATAGGTAATATATTACTTCCATTTATTGCTCCTCTTCGTGAATTGAACCGAGATCTAAAGGGTCCATACTATTGTCATAAAAAAGATGTTATAATTTAATAATGCATTTAAATTACTATATTAATATTATATTAACATGAAATATAAAACTTGTGCATAATATGTCGTTTTTGTAATGATATTTTACCTTATATAATATGGTACCAAATAGGGAAATTCCTGCAAGTGAAGCAGCAGCATAGGTAGTATCTAGCTTAGGTTCTGTATGGATGCCCTCATTTAAATCTAATTCAACTGACAATTCTTCATGATTTTGTGCATCTGTTGCTTGCACTCCATCGCTGCTTATTTCATCTTCTTGCGTTTCCTGTACAAATGTTGGAGGTTGAGCTATCATTGTATTTTCATTATTTGCTATAGCTTCCCGTTAGTTAGTTTTATGTTTAAATTTTAGTTCTTTCAATTTGTCCTTTATGTAAGAAA
>NW_001852398.1:0-827 GCF_000002415.2 Plasmodium vivax
TTTGGGAGATTCCACTAAAAAAATATATAATATTTTTCTTTCCTTATATATATAATTCTATATTTTAAATTAACATATATTAATATAGAATATAGCGTGATTAACAATTTTTATCTAATTTATTAATTGATGATTCTGTAACTAACTCTCATATTTTCAATAAGTCATCTTTTTTTTTCATTCATATAATTATGCAATTATGCTTTCGATTAGCGCATTTATATGTTAAATATTATAATAAGTAAACGTTAACAGAGAATACGAAATAAATTAATATATTAATTTAGCATAAAAACGTAGGGTGATATAAATACAAAAGAAGATTCTATTATTCCTTACTGTATCTAAAATTGTATTATCAAAAAATTATGTTATTTATTATGTATTATATGCATCTTGACAATTATGATACTGTGATTGTTCTTTATTTCTAGAATACGTATTAACACAATTTTATTCACTGGTGTGGGCCAATAAAAAAAACAGACAAGTTAAAGATACTAAAAATAATCTCATGAAAAATTCTTTTCATTATCTACCAATTGGGGTATATGTTACTATATCCATACGTGTAAGTAACCATTTTGATGTCTGATGTTTTTCTAAATTTAAAATAGATAAATAAATAAGAATATACACAAAACTATATATTATATTTATGTGTCATTTAAATTTTCATATATATTAAAATGGAATAGTTCTTTCGTTGTACATAAAGTTGTAATTTGATTTCTTTTAATTCATAATGCAAAATATTATCTAATGTTTGTATATATTAATAATACCTGAACATAAAACGAAATTCAAATTATCACTCTATAACCTAA
>NW_001852397.1:0-790 GCF_000002415.2 Plasmodium vivax
TACTAAGAAGGATAAAATACTGTAATGCTGCCTACGAGTACTGGGATAGTAGAAGAGTAACSGAGGGATGGATAGTTCTTCTATAGGTGGAGTGATAAAACTTTTACCTGATCCTTTTAAAACATTTSCCTGACCAATTTGTAATGTAGGTTCTGTTTTTGAGATACCCACTTTTCCTTGCATATTTGCTATTGGAGGAGACATTACCAAACCTCCTCCTGCTACAGGGATTGATGGACCCCCCGTGAGACTTTGTGAAATAGCTTGAACAGGAGCAGATGAAGTAACAGAAGAAACATGGCTAGCAGTGGAAGAAGCAAGAGGGGTAACAGGATAAGAAGTAAGAGAAGTGGATGCCGCTTTGGGTTGCGGCATATTCTTTTTTATATATGTTGCTAAAGGAACACGTGTAACACCTTTATATTCGTTTCTACCAGAAGAGTCTTGTTTATCTTTTACTTTGACCGATGTGCTTTGGATACCTGTAGAAATATTCGGATAAAATACTGTATCAGGAATTTCTGGAGATTCACCTAATTCAGGAATTTCTTCAGTTAAATTTGCACTATGCGTAGTAACTACATAAGATTGTGGTGTTTTCTCTTCTAAAACAATTTTATCTTTAGGGTTTGAAGGAACTAAATTATTCTTGGGAAAATATCTTTTTTTTTTTGGAAGGTTATCCCTAATGTGTGCTGGAAGATGAAATCTAATATCGCCATCATTCTCACAATCGAACACATTATCAAATAAGGTAATAACGGTACAAGAATCAGTAATTTCAAAAGGT
>NW_001852396.1:0-810 GCF_000002415.2 Plasmodium vivax
TTCCTAAAAGAAAAATAAGAAGAAGAAAAGCAATCTAACAATTTTTTTTGTTAATGTGAGAAGCGCAAAAAATGATGCATATGTTAAACAATGTTTTTAATAAAATTTGTTATATAAATATGAAAGGCAGTTATTAATCCGAAAAATACACACTAAGGAGTACCTTAATAAAAATAGATATTACTATTTGTGTTTCCACTATGTAATAAACAATGTGAGATTGATTTTAAATCCTGCAGGCACATGTAATTATGTGTTATTATACGTTACCATCATTCTTAAATATATACTAGTAACATAAAACTATATTATTATAAACATAATTTATGTGCTTCTCAAGAATATTAATATAAAATATATGGTTATTTATGAAATCAAGATTTCCTTTACTGTGTATAATATTAATAGTAGTAATGAACAAGAAATAATGAAGAATCAGACTGATCAATTTAAACAATCTGCTGGAGAATGTATAAAATTGTTTCATAAATCATTATATTATAGTAATATGTTATTATACTAAAATGATAATTGGGTATATGCAGAGGAAGGAAAAGAATTTAAGAAATGTAATAGTAACTTCATTTCAGGAAAAATTTCCCCACCTTACCTTCTTAATTTAAGTTTCAGTGTTACTTATAACAATATCTTAATAAAATTTGTTGAATTAATATATATATATTACATTTTCATACTACAATTTGTTGTTGTAATGACACGAGGTGTTGAAAGGGGGAGCAAACGGCGATACTGAAGCTTCAGGTGGTGCAATAGCATCTACCCTTTCGCATGCAATGGAAAGTCCACAAG
>NW_001852395.1:0-672 GCF_000002415.2 Plasmodium vivax
AACGTATATTGAATATTTAACGTTAATTGTTTATTTTTAATAATAAACATATAAAAATATGTACACACGAAAAAAAAGAACATTTTGCGGAGAATAGACGAATTAACAGGAAACATATAAAAATAGCTATATATATAACACTAGAAACAATATACATATTTTATCTATATAATATGTAATTGCTAGTGTACATATTTCCCCATTTTTTTTTTTATACAAATAAATTATAAATTCGGGATCTTGACATTCATCAGCTACAAGAAATACTATTTTTCAACCAAATTGTATATTTTATTTACTTGAAATAAGAAGTCAAGATTCTCCACAATATTCATTATCCTAATGAAGTTACGGCTGCACATGGTTTTACATTACTATTCTGCTCATATAATATTATAGGATTTTTGAAAATGTTGATATGAAATTGAAAAATTCTCACATAATACATTAATATCATATGTTACATATTCTTATATATATTTCCCTTTAATAATTACAGTGTTACATATCTCTACACCTACTACTTACATAAATTAAGCTGTGATCAAAAGTCATAATTAATAAATCATGAAATATATTTCTTTAATAGTTCTGCTTATATAAATATTCCAGTAATGAATTTCCTATAACTAAATTTTAATTTCATGTGCTGCTTAAAATTAAACCTTCTAA
>NW_001852394.1:0-1267 GCF_000002415.2 Plasmodium vivax
TACTGGCCCTCTTGGCACTTGTGGTGCTTCGGGTTTTTCTGGTATTTGTGATACTGCATTAGATGCTCTTGATTCAATTACTGATGATTGCATTTGACATATTGATTTTTCGTCAGATGGTATGACTGCTTGCGATATGATTATACCTTTTCCTTCTAAATTAGTTATTGCATCACTAAAATATGTTTTAATGTTCCTCAATTAATTACTACAAGTTGTCTTTAACTTAGAGTCATCATTGCATGTAATTTCCTTATAAATACTATAAACATGATCAAGATATTGGTTGTAACTATCTTTCTCAGTATGCTTTATATCAATATCTTTATTTTTAACCAGTTTAAAATTTCTGCATGAAAAAATAATTCTTTTTTATAAGAAAATTTTCCTTAGTAATTCCAAAATATTCTAAATCACAAATATGGCCTTTGGGGATATAATGTAATTAAACCTTATTTAACTGTTTGTATAGTAATCTAATATAATTACATTCTGAAGAATTCTTTAAAATATAACATAACCAATAGTTCAAGTATATACTTTCGTTAGTAAAACTAGTAATATCCTTTTCATCAGATTTATCCTTGAATTATGACAATTCACTCACACGATTTGCGCAAATAAAACGAAAATCACAATTATATTTGGAACCTTTTTTAAGATCGTTACATATTCCTTCATATCGATCTTCTAAGACATCCTTTAAAACAAATAGTGTATAAATTTTACCTAAAGAAAAATTCTTTATGAAGGGGTACTAAAAAGTAAAAAGAATTAAAAATATTTATTCCTAATTAAAGTATAATTATGTAAATAGCTTATTATTAGATTAAATTATAAGAGAATATAAATTGATGTTATACATTTATAGTTATTAAATAAAATATAAAAATATATACATTATTCTGCAATTCTACAAAAAAATCATCTTTTTTGATTGGAAACATTTTATCAAAATAATTATAAATATTGTTAACCACTATATTATAAGAAAATAAGGATAAGGCATTACATATATTTCATTATTCGTAATTATATGAAAATTCGTTAACTATTTCTTTGTAAGAATTATAATTTAGCTTATGATCCCTTTTAAAGTAGAATTATGTAAATTATATATATATATAATGATAAAGAGAAATAAAATAAAAGAAACAGTTATTATGAATATTTTATTTGGTAATATTATATAGTATTGATTTGAGATAATCATGCTTTTACTCCAAAATTATTTAGCATTTTGAATATAATACATAGTAAAAATCAT
>NW_001852393.1:0-1335 GCF_000002415.2 Plasmodium vivax
ATTCATACATAATTTCTTTTGATACATAATTTATAATAAAACAAATAATTATTGGTCTTTATATAATATAGTATGAATAGAAATATATTTATAATATATATCTCGACATGATATAATTCTGTTGTATTAATTGTGTGAATGAGAAAGAAATTCTGTAAAAAAAATAAATTCATTTATATTTCCTAAATATTTTTGTCAACAAATGTTTCATGGTAACTTTTTTAGATAATCTCATATGTAGAATGGCTCTAATGAACGTACAGGATTTTACATATAATTTAGTGTGTTTTTAAAAGGACATTTATTCAGGACTATATGCTATATTATATCTACTTCTCTCTGAATTGAAATTTTCTGGTCCCGAAAAATTTGCCATTAAATACTGATCTGTGTACGGATTAAAATTTGTTCTTGTTTTCCTTCCTAATACTTTGTTTATCCAAGTTCCAGCATACGTATACTAATGAAAGTAAGTTATATGTAATATGCACATATATTTTAGTTTTACTTAAAAATGAATGAATTTAATTAAATGTAAAATATGACATTTAATTTTATAATAATAATTCTAATTACATTGTACATAAGATAAGAAGGGAACAAAATTCCAGCAACTGAGACAGCACCAGTTATACTTTTAGATGTTATAGAAGGGGAACTAGCATCTGGTGGAGATGCAGGTTTACCCATTAAGGATGTTTCTATATCTAAACCAAGAGCTGCTGGTCTAAGATGTCCTGCGTGTGATGCTCCTAGAATTGCAAATCCATTATCTGATTGTATACCATGTGACCCTATTCTAGAACTTGATGCAAATTGTTCCATCTCATTTACTGTTACACCATCTGCTTCAGCTTCCTCTTCTTCTTCTCCTTCTTCTAAATCAAGATCTCTTGGATCATTTTCTTTTAAGTTACATTTCCATGTAGATAATAGGTCGTCATTCTTATTGTTAAAATAATAACGAAAAGCTTCACAATAACTGTAATTCTTTCTTTCTGTAGTGCATTCACTGCGTATATCGTTATATGAGATAATATATTTGTCAAGATAATCTTTGTAATCCTTATTACATGAGAGATTGTGTTGAGAAAAATGTGTTTTATAGGTATTATAATCTTCTGAGAAATCAAAAATTAACTTAACTTTATTAAAATCATTTATGTTAAAGGTAGTAAAAGGGGGAATAGCACAAATTTTACCATCTCTATCGTTCTTTAGATTAGCGAAAAGTTTAATAATAATTTCAGAATAAAAATGATCTAATTTTAAATTATTTAATAAGATATTAGCTAACCAATAGTACAGAAAGTTACACACATCGTTGTCAAAACC
>NW_001852392.1:0-1806 GCF_000002415.2 Plasmodium vivax
ATACTTGAATTATGAGAACCAATAATATTGGATAGATCTTTTTGCAAATATTTTTTCCAACGTTTTTTACTATTATATTTTTATTAATTCTGGTATCTTTATTGAATAAATAATGCTTTTGAAAATTTTTTTTTAATACGAATCAAGAATAAACGTTATTTGTTTTTATTTTTTATACAAAAAAATATAAATTCCCATTGTTATATGAAACTATCATTCGTTTTAATTTATGTGTAATTATGAGCGTTTTAACTATGTGTAATTTAATGTGGCAGAATGGTGATATATCCGAATGTGCACTAAAAAATATAGGGAAAAATATATTTCATATACTTTATATATCAAATTTGGTGACAAAATATATATATTGTATTTTTTATATTCATGATTATTAATTAAATACCAAAAAAATAATAATGCTAAAAATTATTCGTAATATATATTAAGAAAAAATATATATAAAATAATTACATTCTTATATAATAGGAAAATATTTGAAGAACTATCTTCGTAATTATAATATAATAAAAAATTTATCTATATTTTAATAAAACGATGAATTAATACAATAATGTATTTATATATTTTAATTTCATGTATGATACATATAATGTTGTATTATGTTTAAATGTATTAAAAAAATATGCACATTTGTTGATGAATTTTTGTATTATGAGCATTTGTTTAATATGTCTCCTATTTATCAAAAACATATGGATTACTGTGATATATTAACAATTTATGTAATACAAAGCTATACGCGTATTAATTCAGATTGTTTATTACATTATTTAAAATTCTATTAACATAAATCTGATTATATACATATATTTAATATTATAATCGTATCATCCTATAATAATTAATGAGTGTTATATTAATAAATATATACATGATATACTTGATAATATAAAAAAAATAAAGAATGAATATTGCTATGTATGKTATCTAAGAAATATAATATTTGTATTCTTATTACACATAATAATAATAATAATATTAGGTATCATTTAAAATTTTTGTTATTTTTTTTTTTAAAAATAATTTTTAAATGTAAAATCATTTATAATTAATTACATGCCAAAAAGTGTACTCGGTAACCACATTATATAGAAATAAATTATTTTTAAATATTTTCCAGGATATTAATTATCTGCGTACTTTTATAAAAAAATTATGTCATTATATTCTGAATTACAATATTAATTCCAAAAAAAAAATAATTAGAAAATTTTATTTTTATATATCACAAATTTGTTATAGTGGGATCTATGTTAAGTTACAGGTTCCCATTTTTTTACTTTATATGTGGACAGTAAAGTCTATAAACATGATGCAATTAGTTTAATAGTTACATACATAAAATTATTAATATGAAATARAARTTAATGAAAAAATATTATTYACAAAGTTATTTCTTAAAATTTTCTTTTTATAGACCTATGCTATCATTTTTTATGTTTTTAGAAGTGAAATGAAGAATAAAAGTAAAAAAAATTATGTTATGTAWTACTAAATGTTTAAAATCWTAAATATATATTCAATTTTTCTTAAAATGAATTAAATTTAGGAATATGTATTCTAACGCRTATTAAATATTATAAGTTATTTGATTGCTTACATAATAGTGAAAACAGCTTTTTTAAATTATAACTTAATGCATTTTAAAAATACTGGATATTATATTTTAAGAAGTTATAAAATTTAGACTTTCTTAGACTAATTAATATTATGGTATATTTTTTACTAGTAGCAATATAACTGCTTCTCCTTAGTTTATGAATTGTACTTTTTAGTTTTTATTAT
>NW_001852391.1:0-387 GCF_000002415.2 Plasmodium vivax
AATGGCGCAAAATAAATGCAATGGGGGCGCAACGTACGCACAAAATAAACGCCGATAAACGCGCAAAAACGCAAAGTGAAGAAATCCTGTTATTATTACAGCAGTAGGAGTGCCAAAACTGCTAAAAATCAAAAATTTACGTTGTGTAAATATAATTCCTGTTCCTTTTTTATTTCTTTTCCTTTCTTTGCGATTTTTTTTTCTTTTTTTTTTTCCACGTCCTCGCAATTAATTCGTACTAACAAAAGGAAAAATGCAAAGCGAAAAGAAAGAGGGGTGATGAATAATATACTAAAACTTCTAAAAACGTTGAAAAAATATGCAAAAGTTTTATACTTCACCTTTTGATATGTTTTCAACGTTTTTAGAAGTTTTAGTATATTATTC
>NW_001852390.1:0-411 GCF_000002415.2 Plasmodium vivax
GTCCTTTACCCCACTAGATGCAGATCACAATAATCATGACAATTCTGACCCATTCAAATTTTGTAACAATTTGGAAGAATTTTTTGATGAATTAAAAAGTAAAAATGACAATAGAGCGAAAATAATTGACGACTTAAAACGACACAACTCTTGTGCGCATATACCAAATGAAGAAGTAAAACATATTGATGATTACGAGCGAGAACAACATGATGAAATCGAAGGTTATGATTCTTTAAAATTAGATCATGATTACTGTTATGAAGATTCCATTCAATCTTATAAGTATAAAGAGTTAGGAAAACCTAAATCAATGTCAATAATGCGTGCAGTTGAAAATGATGCAGATTCAATCTTAAAAGTATTAGATTCAACATTTGAAAAAGAAGTCTTACGTTATATAAAGATTAA
>NW_001852389.1:0-815 GCF_000002415.2 Plasmodium vivax
AACATTTACCTTTTCACTTTTAACGCGAATATGGCAATGCTCTGATGAGGTATTCTTCTATTGACACTATTTCTGTGCATTTTCTCTAATATACACTTTTATTGAAAATTTATACGTCTATAAATATTTAAATAGTTACACTGCAATAGACTTTGTGCATTTGCTTTACTTTTCAGTTAACACCCTTCGGTGTATCGTTCGGTAAAGATAGTAGCATATACACTTCATTAAATAAAAGAAACCGTCGAATATTAATTGCTGAAGGTGATTTAAGAAGAGAACAAAAATATGCAAACTTGCAAAAAAGAATAAAAAAATTGTTAGATGAAGATGACAACACCTTTGGAGAAAGACTAAATAAATTAGCACATGATGATCATTTTAGGAAACAATTCAATGAATTATTACAAGACGATCTCTTTCAAAAACGGTGTAACAAATTAATGCAAGATAAGCACTTTCAAAAACGTTTTAGCAAATTAAATAATATTAATAATTTTGAGAAACAGTCCTTTATCCCACTAAATGCAGATCACAATAATCATGATAACTCTGACCCATTCAAATTTTGTAACAGTTTGGAAGAATTTTTTGATGAATTAAAATGTAAAAATGACAATAAAGCGAAAATAATGGACGAATTAAAACGCCATGAAGAAAATAAAACAAAACCGAAAAATGAAATGAAACGAACTAATAATCTTAAAAGAAAACCAGCCGATGAAGTAGAAGACTATATGCCTTTTAAATTAGAAAAGGATGAAAATTTAGAAAGATCTCTCGAGCGTTATGCGTATAAGGATCAGTAAAACCAA
>NW_001852388.1:0-3560 GCF_000002415.2 Plasmodium vivax
TTTATTCTTTTATGAAGCCATCCGTAATACCTAGCTACAATCTTGACATATTTCGACTTTTACATGAATATGCACTGGTATCAATTATGCAAACATCAACACGTAAGTGGAGCTCATGCTTGACTAATGAGGTAAAAAGTTTTAAGCAATACTGAAAAATCAGCACAATTAGTAAAGGCGAAAAAAAAATAGCCCAGGAATAGTAAGGCAAAAATTAAATCAAAAGAGACAGAAAAGAAAAGTTAAATTTAGGGGTGTTCGTTGAAAAAAAAATTAAGCAATATTATATTTGTGTATATTTTATAAACTCAAATGATATAAAAATTGGTTAAATGGGTAAGGAAAATGTAATCTAATTCTTTTTTCATTTTTTTTTGTATTCGTTTTCAATAACAGTGATGAATATTGAAAAGATTCCAATGTTCTTTCATAGCAAAATTATGGTATATATCTGATAATTTCGTTATAAAAAAGGTATTATCATGAAAGGAAGTCCTTACCGATATTATATATTCGTATATTTCTTTTATTTAATTTGTATTGTTTGGGCAGCTCTGTGGCTCATTATCACTTATTAATTAATACCTACATAGCTATTCTTTTTTTTGGTATTTTTACGCATACCTTGTGTAACTATAATTCTTTTTTTATAAAAGAACTCAATAATTTTTACATTCCAATTTTAATCATGTAAAGCTTTTGCTTTTAATAAACTTGTGAAACTAACTTAAAAGTACATTTCCCTTTGTACAATTAAAACAAATTCTTAATTAATGTTTGATTAGCCGCACTGTGTAGCTTTATTAATCAGTTAATGTTTTATATATTTATTTATTGCAAATATTTTTTTTTAATGCATTTCGGAGTAAAGCATATATAAATGTAAAAATATTATCACATTATAGTTATGATTCTTATGCGAATCAAATGAAGCGCTGCTCTCCAAATGACGAATATCTTGTGATAGAAATTTTTATGTAAAAATTAAAATTGAAATGGAATAAAAGACAGGCAGAAAGTTACAGCATAGAACATAGTAACATTTAGGAACATGACACGCCTCTATATTTTACACTTCTTATTGATTATTAACAGAACCTGTTCCATTTTACAATTATTTTTTTTCCGTACCTTTCGAAAGCATATATCTTTTGTTCAGTAAAAATGAAAGCTTTGGTGTATATTGAATCATTCTCATCTTAAATCTGCATCAAACTATTATGAAGACACGTATAACCCAATTAAAAGGTGTTTTCTTTTTTGAGATAAATTCCTGAGAACATACTTAAGATATTCATTTGCTTTGCACAAACAGAGTAGATAGTATGGGAACACATAGCAATACGGAACATAAAGAACGTGGGTGAAAATAATTACATTTTAGGACTGAATCGTTTTTTGTAAAAAATTATAAGTGCTCTCATAAAGTTACACGTGAAGAAATACGCTTATTAGAAAAAAACGAATATACAATTCCTCTTTCTTATAATTGTATTGGTAATAATTATACAATAGTGTTGAGAAAATTGTATTATATTTACTAATTAAATAATTGCAGTTATAAAAGTCGTCTCCTATATGTATTTTATGAGTTAATCCAGTTGCATGACCGATATAATGACAAAAATGTAACATATGGAAAAATATATATTTGCGATATATCGACATCAATGAATGGTGGGCTATTTATTACGTGTATACACTTAATAAAATGCAACATGATGAGAAAAAACACAGGGTAATCAAACATGCTTCACATCAGGAATATGCAACTGCTAATTGTTAAAGAAATGGTGGAGGCATATGATAAAACATATGGCATTACATTACTCATAATTTTAATAGTAACTAAGTATATCTCGAAAAAATGTATTCATTTTGCGAAGATAAAATATGGTCAAAGATTTATTCCACATTTTGTGCCCTACAAATTGAACTGTTGTAAGAGCTTTATACTTTCGTTTGTCATATCATATAAATGGTACCAATTAGATCTATTTAAATTTTTGCAGCTACTTAATATGAAGTCACAAAACTTTAAACATATCTTAAAACAATTAAAAAACTTTTATTATGTTTAATTATTCATTTTGACAATATTGCAGGAATGAATAATAACGCTATAATTAATGCATAGAATTTTTTCAGAACTGTTATTTCTAACACATGTATGCGGCTCATGTATAAACAGGCCTTCCTCAAAAAAATTATCAGAACAGATTTTTCTATTTTCTATAAGAATCATTCTTAAATTTGTTCAACATCATAATGTGGCAATTAAGGCATTTACCAATGCAAAATAAATTTTCGCTTTGATTCCTTAACGCTTGCTCTGTATTTAAAATTAAAGCATTTCTTAATTTTATTGAAGCATATATAAAGGTTGCTCCTTATTTTGTTATTCTTATATTTTTTGCATTTTTTGTATTTTTGTTCAATTATCAGCTAGCGCTCTTAACAAAGATAACCATATTTTGTGCAACATTATATAAGTTGTTAGAAAAAATATTAAAAAAAATAGGTATTTTTTAATTGAACTAATTTATTCGAACTGACAAATCTGAAGAAAATAAAAACTTCTTAATCAAACGTATTATTCGCTTGTTCTAGTTTTAACAGCTCATTCAGAGCAAAACAGAACAATTCACTGTTGCCTTATCATCACTTCTATTTTTTAATCGTTATTATTATGATTCTTATAATATAATTGTTAGCATTTTTCTTAATATTCAAAAAAATAATGTTCTTTTTTTTAAGTTCAGATTTTATGTAATCATATATTTATAATATTTATTAAAATGTTTTAAAATTATCATAATTTATAAATTGTTTTCGTAAAAAACGTATTACAGTATTTTTAGTTGATGCTATTTTTTGTTTTATATTTTATTATTTTTTTTTTTTTTCCGACATAAATGCATATTTTAAATTAGTGAACTGTTCTATATTTTAAAACATTAGGAAATAATTTAAGCACATTAAAATTTCTATCATAGTAAAAAAAAAAAAATTTACACGCATAATAATTTAATTATTATAAAAAAATTGTTAATGGTAGAAAAATACTGGACAAAGAAATATAAAAGTCTAATATGTTTCTTTTAAGTAAAACAATTTCTTTTTCAATTTTAATATGGATATTGCAATGTCATAATGAGGTATCACACTACTATATACATGTTGCTATTTCTTAACCTTTTCTTTATTTTATGTTATAATTAAAAGTGCAAAGTTTATTGGTAAATAAAAAATTACACATCTATATATATTGTGTGTTTGCTTTACTTTTCAGTCAACTACCTTTGGTATGCTATGCACTGTGAAAAGCTGCGCAAACATCTCATCAAATAAAAGATGTGGCAGAATATTAACAGCAAAAGAAAAGTATCGAGCGAGAGAACAGAACTATGTGAACTTGCAAAAAAGAATAAAAAAATTGTTAGATGAAGATGACAACGCCTTTGGAGAAAGACTAAATAAATTAGCGCATGATGACAAATTTAGGAAGTAATTCAATGAATTATTACAACAGGTCTCTTCAAAAACGGGTAACAAATTAG
>NW_001852387.1:0-840 GCF_000002415.2 Plasmodium vivax
TTTATTATAATATAAAAGCATATATTACAAATTGTTTTAATTTTTTATATTACCCATTTAGTACGATTTTAACCTACGTGATGAATATAACAAGATGTTAGAAAGTAATTCTGAAAAAAAAGAGAACCCGATAAAACGTGTAAAAAGCAAGTCATTCCACAAAGATGTAGAAAAATTAAATAATGACTTCCAAAAATTAGAATCATATGATCCACGCTCAGATTATGCAAAATATGTAAAACCTTTATTATATGCATTGGAAAATCCTCCTAAACCCAGAAAACAATCTTCCAAAAAAACATCCAAAGCGAAGAAAGCAGCTGCACGAAAAAAACCAGCTACACCTAAGAAACAAGCCACACCGAAAAAACAAGCCGCACCGAAAAAAAAGGCTGCACAGAAAAAGCCCGCTGCACCAGAAACTTCTGCGTAAGTTTAAAATAACTAAAATATCAGGTGATTCTCTGAGAAAAAAGGTTACATAAGTGTTGATAAAATTCTCCTCAAAATATGAATTATACGATTAAGTATATTATGCTTTATAACATGCCAAAATAGAACAATTATACGTGAAAAGAAACAGATTAATACTTAAATTTTACCTTTTTCTTTTTCTTTTTTAAATGCCACTTTTTTGAATACACCCACCCCCTGTGTTTGTCCTTTCTTTTTAATCGTTAAGTCTGAGTTTGTTGCATACATCGACTGCATTGTTTCCCCTTGAACGTTATTTCATAAGCAGATGTATGTGTTCATATTTTGTTCATATGTGTACATATGTATTGKTGATTTTTGKTCATTCCATATCATTCCACCTCCAAGTATAATTTTATACTAATT
>NW_001852386.1:0-1207 GCF_000002415.2 Plasmodium vivax
GTAAAACTAAAACGGAGCTATCTAGCAGAATGGTTGTCAATGKGTGCATTYRACTTCCRGAGCTAAACTGCTGTGTGTTTGCAGCAGTTCAGAAACCCTTTCTTTGGAGAATGCAGAAACAGTCATTTYCAGCCCTAGAGACGCATATAAGAGTTAGCAGTAWGAATGCGTTTAAAACACAGAAGACCCGCTTCGTACAAACTGATCTGCTGTGTGTTGGTTMMTTTTAGGAAGTTGCATYTATGTTTACATTCAGCGAGGTAGAAACACGTTTCTTCTAAAAGCTGCGTYTGGACATTCCAGAGTGCTTGGGARTACAGGCTGTAAAGAGAWGTACCTTGYTGTAAAACAAAAACGGAGCTATCTAGCAGAATGGTKGTCARTGTGTGCATTCAACTTCCAGAGCTAAACYGMTGTGTGTTTGCAGCAGTTCAGAAACCCTTTCTTTGGAGAATGTAGAAACAGTCATTTCCAGGCCTAGAGACGCATATGAGAGTTAGCAGTAAGAATGCGTTTAAAACACAGAAGACCCGCTTCGTACAAACTGATCTGCTGTKTTTTGGTTCCTTTTAGGAAGTTGCATCTATGTTTAGATTCAGCGAAGCAGAAACACRTATCTTCTAAAAACGTCGTTTGAACATTCCAGAGTGGATGGCAGCACAGGCTGTAAAGAGAAGTACATTGCTCTAAAACAAAAACGGAGCTATCTAGSAGAATGGCTGTCAACGTGTGCATTCACCTTCCAGAGGTAAACTGATGTATGTTTGCAGCAGTTCAGAAACCCTTTCTTTGGAGAATGTAGAAACAATCATTTCCAGCCCTAGAGACGCATATAAGATTTAGCAGTAAGAATGCGTTTAAAACACAGAAGACCCGCTTCGTACAAACTGATCTGCTGTGTCTTGGTTCTTTTTATGAGGTTGCATCTATGTTTACATTCAGAGAGGTAGAAACACGTTTATTCTAAAAGCTGCGTTTGGACATTCCAGAGTGCTTGGGAGTACAGGCTGTAAAGAGTAGTACCTTGCTGTAAAACTAAAACGGAGCTATCTAGCAGAATGGTTGTCAATGTGTGCATTCAACTTCCAGAGCTAAACTGCTGTGTGTTTGCAGCGGTTCAGAAACCCTTTCTTTGGAGAATGTAGAAACTGTCATTTTCAGCCCTACAGAAGCATATAAGAGTTAGCTGTAAGAATGCGTTTAAAAC
>NW_001852385.1:0-928 GCF_000002415.2 Plasmodium vivax
AGGAACCAACACAGAGCAGATCAGTTTGTACGAAGCGGGTCTTCTTTGTTTTAAACGCATTCTTACTGCTAACTCTTATATGCTTCTCTAGGGCTGGAAATGACTGTTTCTACATTCTCCAAAAAAAGGGTTTCTGAACTGCTGCAAACACAAAGCAGTTTAGCTCTGGAAGTTGAATGCACACATTGACAAACATTCTGCTAGATAGCTCCGTTTATCTTTTACAGCAAGGTACTTCTCTTTACAGCCTGTAATCCCAAGCACTCTGGAATGTCCAAACGCAGCTTTTAGAAGAAACGTGTTTCTACCTCGCTGAATGTAAACATAGATGCAACTTCCTAAAAGGAACCAACACACAGCAGATCAGTTTGTACGAAGCTGGTCTYCTGTGTTTTAAACGCATTCTTACTGCTAACTCTTATATGCGTCCCTAGGACTGGAAATGACTGTTTCTACATTCTCCAAAGAAAGGGTTTCTGAACTGCTGCAAACACMCAGCAKTTTAGCTCTGGAAGTTGAATGCACACATTGACAACCATTCTGCTAGATAGCTCCATTTTTGTTTTACAGCAAGCWAWTTCTCTTTACAGCCSKTAYTCCCAAGCMCTCTGGAATGTCCAAACGCAGCTTTTAGAAGAAACGTGTWTCTRCCTCGCTGAATRTAAACATAGAKGCAACTTCCTAAAAGGAACCAACACASAGCAGATCAGTTTGTACGAAGCGGGTCTTCTGTGTTTTAAACGCATTCTTACTGCTAACTCTTATATGCGTCTCTAAGGCTGGAAATGACTGTTTCTACATTCTCCAAAGAAAGGGTTTCTGAAGTGCTGCAAACACACAGAAGTTTATCTCTGGAAGTTGAATGCACACATTGACAACCATTCTGCTAGATAGTTCCGTTTTAGTTTTACAGCCAAGTTACTTCTCT
>NW_001852384.1:0-4756 GCF_000002415.2 Plasmodium vivax
TACCTGGTTGTAATTCAGAAAATAGAGGTCTATCGGGAAGTGATATACATAGGAATGGTACTGAAGATTCAAACTTAGGTAAAGGAACACAACCTAAATATTTCAGTTGTAAAGAAATAAAAAGTTCAGAAGGAGTACCTTTCTTATCATGTTTTGTTTTACGAACAGGATCACAAAACTCTGATAAAGGAAAACAAATTTTAACTACAGGACCTGTAAAGACATCCAAGGGTTATATATCAGATGCTATCAAAAGCATTAAAAATAGTGTCTGTAAAGTAAAATATGAAAATAATCAAGCTACTTCTTATGAATGTGAAACTAAAAATGATCTTCAATTATCGAAAAATGGCGTTGGCGCTGAAATAAAAAAAGAAAACTCTCTTATGGATAATGATCAATTAGATGATAAGGAGACAACTTCCATTAAAGATACCCAAAACAATTTCAGATGGAGGATCGATGAAACTATCATGCGGTGTCCAGCTCACCCTTCAGATAAGCTAGGACAGCAGTTGTGTGGACATATATCAGAATTACGAAAACAAGGAAAAATTGGGAAACCGCCAACTCCGAAGATTTTACACCCCCCTGGTGCAGTATCAATATCAGACAACAATTTATTAAGCGAACAAGAAGAACAAATCAAGGGAGAAAAAGAACCTTGTGTTTCTTCTAAAGGGGTAATAAATTTAAAACGTTGCAAAAACTTTGCAGAATTAAATAAACTTGTTTATAGTGCTAACACCGCGAGTTTGGGTTTATTAAAGTTAGATATTAATAAATTATTGTCATATAATCTCTCAGAAAAATTAACTACAGCTATAAATGGAATAAACGCTTTGGACTGTAAACCAAAGGAAAATGTTTTCTGTAAAAATTTATATAACAATGCTATATCTGAAATAAAAGAATTAATTTCCCAAATAGAAAAAGAAATTTTAAAAATTAAGACGTCGCATCAGGGGAATAATGAAACTGTGAGTATTACGGAAACAGCATATGATACACAGCCTGATTATTCGTACAAATCACCAAGTATTTTAGAACAGATAGATTCTATAATGAAAAGCCGTACTTCCCGTACATTAACAGTAGTTTCCCTAGCAATTGGAACAGTATTCACCTTTTTTATTTATTATAAAGTATAAATTTATTATATGTAAACATATAATTACATTATAGACGTTATTATGTTTCGTTTTATTTAAAATGTTTAATCATATAATCGTTATATTATCTATTTTTAATTTTAGTTTACTGGATTGGGAAGATGGTTTAGTAGGAGAATATTAAGGAAAAAGAAAAATAATGTTAATATTTATAATAATGTAAGGAATGAATTGTTAGAAAATACAACCGTAAATATGTATGCTAATTCTAAAAACAAGAGAGCACGTATATCTTATTCCCCCACGTAAGATTCCTGTGGATAATCTTTAAAATGACATTCGGACATTTAGAAAAAATCTCTAAAATGGTGTGTGCAGCGGTTTTATCTGTGATAATATTTTATAAAGACATAAAAACAAAATTTCATATAATTTAAATTAACTTATTTTATAATATTCGTTCTTTAAACCATAATTAAATTATCCGTTAATTATTACTGCAGGGTGCATCTTTTTAAATATAATTTAATATAAATCTATTAATATATAAACATTTTTACCATTGTAGGTAAAAAAAAAATTGTTACATTACAAGAAATTCTTGCACTAAATATATTACTGAATTTAAAAATAAATAAAAGTCACAACTGATATATAATAAAAAATAAATATTTCAAAGCTAATAATGCTTGAGTCTTTATATTATCATTGAATTTTTTTATAGTTTCCAAATAACATTTTATTTA
Organism: Plasmodium vivax; assembly: GCF_000002415.2. Classification (NCBI taxonomy): domain Eukaryota; phylum Apicomplexa; class Aconoidasida; order Haemosporida; family Plasmodiidae; genus Plasmodium; species Plasmodium vivax. Next base: position 1,859 of record NW_001852384.1, read on the forward strand.
TTACGCCTAACAAATAGACATAGTGAACATTAAACCCTATTATATGAAATTCATAATGGAGTAAACAATTCATTAGGAATATATATGTATTAAAAATATTAATAATTTTTTTTGGTTCATATATTATTATTTTAAAAATGATAATAACTATCGAGCTGCACATGAACGTATTATTATTGAAATATGAAATCATTATTAATGTACATATAATTAAGTGTCAAAAAAGGTGTTAACGGTATATAGAAAAAATATATATTTATAAAATATACACAATATTTTTTTCGTTCTAATTTTTAATTATTATATAATTACTGTGTTGTATTTGTATTGTATATAATAGGAATTCATGAAATAAAAGAAAAAAAAACTATTCCACAGGATTATAATATTTTATAAATTCGCTTTATTTGCATATATAAATACAATGGTTAATTTGATAAGTACCTTTTATTATCTTATTTTCCTATATAATTTGTGCTTTATCTTTAGGTATTTTCTTTTTTCATATGAGATTTTTTGTTTTTTTTAGTAATATATAATTTTTTCTATTTTTATGAATTTATTTTTTTAATATCAACTATTATTTTAAAAAAAATATATATTTTTACAATTTAATTGATCTGATTATTATATACATTTTTGCATATCATTTATTATAAGAAATATAGATGCAACATGGATAAAGAGAAAATGAATTGCGATATTTCCTTTCACAAATTGATAAACGTAAATATATAACAATTTTATAATGGCTTATTTTAGACATAGTAACACAATATATAATTATAGTAGAAAAGTCTTTTAAAATGAACCTTTCTTGTAAAATATAAAAATGCCTTTTAGTTTTAAATTGTTACATTAATAGTTGTAAAATATTTAACTTTTTTTAATAAATATATATGTAAAATTTATAATATGGTGTTATTTAATTATAGTAAAATGATGTTAGATGTACTAATATGATCCCTGAAGAAAAAGTGTATTTGTGAGTTCTAAACATTAAAATATTTAAATTATCTCTAATATTGAAAATTAGGCTGTATAATGATTTATAAATTAATATGTCATATATGATCAAAGTATGAATAAATATAAAAATGTACATAATAATTGAAACTTATGGATGATTTCACAAGAATATATGTTCTAATATATAGTACATGCGTAAAATTATAGAAAAGTTGTGTAGTTGAAAATTTTATAATTTAACATTTAACGTATATAGTTATATTTTACATATATTTTGGCGTAGGAATTACTTTTTTGTGTCTCGTTATAACGTTTAAATTTCATTGTATTAATCAAAATGATATGATTACATTATTGCATTTGATTAGAAAATAATGATTACTAGGAGTATTATATTAGATTTTTTTAAGTAATATCATATAATTGCTAATTCATTGTTATATATTTGTACTCGTTATAATGTATATCTTTATATAAATGTATACTTATTTGAATGTCCCTTAATTACGATGGATCCTGAGGTTGTGAGTAAAGCACATAAACAGTTGGAAGAAGATGTAGTAATTGTTTATTTTATTATATACTAAATGTATAATGATAATTACCTTTTAATTTGATTATTTCTTAAATTAAATGAAAAATACAATACTGAAAATTATATTTTGAATTTATATATATTTATAAATTCATAGGAACAATTTAGGTCCAAAAAGAAATTGGTTTTATTCTATGATATATTAGAAAATCCAAAAGAAACATATAAAGCGCCTGACACCTGTAAAGGGTGTATTAATAATAGAAACGAACTGTATAATATATGTTGTCATATGGGATACATAATAAAAAATTGGAGTACAATTTTACAAGAACATAAGTTTGATCATAACACGTCTTGTATTAATGTAATTTACTGGTTATATGGTAAAATAAAAGACACTAAGCCTGATGTCACTGAACTTCATGCTATTTACAGTAAATTTCAAAATTTTTTGGAAGAAAATTGCTATAAAGGTCCAAATGACGAAGAAATGTTCAAGAAATATATTAAATCCTATGATATGGAAGTATTGAAAAATAAAAAACTTCTGTACGATTTCTTAGAATACTATAGTAGTATAAAAAATGTGTTACCTGAAAATAAATCACCAAATAATAATGAGTATTGCAATTATATTAAGTATATTTTTAATTTATACAAATATATGAAGCAGAATAATACTACAGAAGTTTATTGTGAAGAAATAGGAAAATTTCTAAAAAAATTTAAGGGTAGTGATGAGTTAAATTTCCTAAAAAGAAAATGTTCTAGTGAATCACTAAATATAAATTTAGAAGATAACGTTAATGATAATTGTAAGTTGCAGTCAGGGGATTCTATTAAAGTCTTACCACAAGTATCATACCCTAAAGATGATGAAGATTATATGGAAAATTTTAATATTTCAGAAACAAAAGAAGTTATTAATATGGGGGTAAAATTTTATATTGTATAAATACTTATATATTTAGAATATCTTTTATTTAATTTACAATTTTTCATTAGTTTGCACATTTTTATTGAAAAAACGGTTTTAAAATATTTTTATGCTTTATATTTTTATTTTTATTCAAGGATGACATTTGGAAAGATGCACCCTTAAATATATTTTACAATAAGTTGAATTCGTTGTATAAAGACGAGGTTAATAATATCCATAATTGTAAAAGTTTTATATCAAACAATCTCTCAAAAGGAGCTAATATATATAATATTTGTAAGAATCTTAAGGATATATTAGAAGATTGGGATACTTTACTGACAGAAATCGAATTAATTAATAAAGATGATAAGAAACATTGTAATTATTTGAACTATTGGTTACATGGAAAAATAAAGGGCAATTATTGTCGCAAAAGAACTATTGAGTTTCTCTACAAGGAGTGGGATAA
>NW_001852383.1:0-861 GCF_000002415.2 Plasmodium vivax
TGCTTGTACTAAACTATTGAATTCGGAAAAATTTTATAAAACATTGAAGGATAATTCACGTCCTACAGCAATTGATGATCCATGTTTCAAATATATAAGTGATGGTACTCCTGAATATAATAATATTATGAATGTTTGTTATAAAGTTGTAAATTTTTTAATAAATAATTCCAAAAAAAAAGATAAAAAAATTTCTTGCGTTCGTTGTATGCTTTTGAATTATTGGGTATATGAACAATTAAAAAGTATATATGGTGCAGACGAGAAATCTGATACCAATGTTGTTTATGGATATATTAAAAACATAATGAGTATAATTATTAGGGAAAAATATCATTCAAATGACCAGTTATGTGAACTTGATTTGAAGGTTCTTTATGACGAAAATTGGAAAGCGAAGAAAGAATTTTACGAATATTGTTATGATTACAAGGTTGCTAAAGTTATTAGCATGTTCAGTGATTCCGCCTGTACAAAATATAAAAATTACCTTGAACAAAAAACTGAATTATATAAAAATTTTGAAAAAATATTGTCAGATACAAATTTAAATAAATGTACCTATTCTTATGACGAAGAGGACAAATGTGACCCAAAAGTACTCTTAGAAGAATTGATTCGAAAAAAAGAAGTTTCAGCAGCAGGACAAAAAAACTTAACTGGAGATTCCAGTATTTCATTTTTAGGTTTGCCTGACAAACGTACTGCTTCAACTGCTGCTTCAGTAGCAGGAGTCTCTCTCTTAGGATTAGCTCTATATAGAGTAAGAAGAAACGCCATTTAATAATATGAGTTCCACTTTATAATATTAATAATTTTATACCATTAAAGGTATAAAATTCTATCCTTTATATATGTATT
>NW_001852382.1:0-1037 GCF_000002415.2 Plasmodium vivax
CCATTTAACAGGAATTTATGCTCCTTCATAGTTTCATTATTTAATATAGTGAATTATATGGTTTGTTCATCAATAAATTGTAATGAACAGTTCGAATAAATTATTAATTAATGTAAAAATAAATAGTTAATAATGAATCTATTATATTTACAGAGATAACGTAATTTTAAAATAGTATAACTTTTATTCAACCTTTAAAATATAAAAGTGCTCATGACATACTTTAAATGTTAATATAATACACTGATCCTTTTCTACAGTAAATATACAATTTGACGTGAAAATTAGATTTTCTTTTTCAAAGCAACATAAATAAAACAATTTCTATTAGCTCGTATTTAATTGTTTTCAGTCTTAAAATAAATTTTTTATATTTTTTTTTATACAATCATTAAAAAATAAAATTTAAATATCTAATTTTATTTAAAATTCATATCATTGCATGAACAAAAAAAACCGCTAAAAATTATTATAATTACTACACAAAATAATAATACCAAATATAAATAATACAACATCTTCCATGTATTCATAGATAATAATCTTTATAATATTTTATAAAAAAAATGCATTAAACAAAGAATTTAATAATTTGAATTAAAACACTTAAAATAATATTTTTTATAAAAAAATATAAATATATATGCTCCATGTTATAATTAATTTTTCTTATGATATACAAATTATAGATAAATTATACACATGATACACAAAATAATAATAAATGATATTGTTATTAACAATTATCTATTAGTATTGAGCAAACAAAATTTATTTTTTTTTATATTTTAAAATATTTCTTTTAATTAAAACGAATAAACGTCGAAATATATATATTTTTGTAATATATAAAATTATATTTTCTTTTTCATCACACATAATAGTAAAAGAATCATATTTCCAGAATTTTAATAATTGTTACTAAACCGAAAAAAAAGGATCCATTTCTAACATAGATATATAGACTATTCTTATTACAATTAACATTATATATTCACTTGTGTAAAATAATCTTATGTTAAAAAAAAAATAAATAA
>NW_001852381.1:0-1038 GCF_000002415.2 Plasmodium vivax
GCTTATCTCGTGTGGTGCGCTTCTTATTCCTGTTAGCCAAATCTTCTGTCACGCTGTGTACGCGTAAGCAAACATACGTATATGTCAATTTATACACACATATGCAATGTGCTGGATTTTCTTCCCCGTTCGATTCGACTGATAAAAGGAAGTTTCCCTTTACGGGAAAGACGCGAGCGGACGTAAAAAAAAAAAAAAAAAAGGGTTACAACTTCTTCAAGTGGTTTCGACAAATTATGCTTCTGCCTTTTTCGTTCTTTCGCGTTTATAAGCTATTTCGCAATTAGTGAAAACGTCCGTCCATACGCACAGGCATGTATGTATATATGAGCATACATGTATGCCACGCATACGCACCGTTATGTACGCGCAGGCATGTATGCATATGCGCTGTACGCACTGGCACATGCGCCGATAGTACATTCACTTAATCACATGCATCCCACTCGTCATAACGCAGCACGTCCCTTCACCGTGACTTCACAATTTTGCATTTTCCCAATACGTAGTTTTATTCTGTTTCTGCTTCAGCTCGTTTGCCTCCGCATGCCACTGCCACGTTCTTCCCCTGCATTCAGCTCAGTTCAAATAGCTTAAGTTGTCACTACTTTGGCGCTATTTCGGCGCTACTTTTGTTCAGTTTACTTTTCCTTTCCGCGTATCCCTTAAAAGAAGCGATTTCGTAATTTAAAAAAAAAACTTTCAAATGGCAATCTTGTATGGCTTGGGCAAACTCGCATAAGTATTTTTTTTCATATCATATTTAAAAAAATATACTTTTATGCGAAAAAAAAAAAAAAAGCGACTTCATCAAGTACAATTGAATGTCGCGAATTATATGTTGGCAAATGATATGCCAGCTGCTCAGCGTACATAAATGGGTATATACTCAAATAAGGGTAACATTTATACGCGTATGTAATATGCCGTATTGCATCGTTTGAGTGGGACGAGCGGGCGCACAGTGACTTGCGAACTTGAGCTATCGCGACGGGCTTCTCAAATAATTTATGTCTCTTTTTCTTTAGCGCGGTCTGC
>NW_001852380.1:0-1574 GCF_000002415.2 Plasmodium vivax
GTTCTCCCTTCCCGAGGCTTGCTCCCCCCCCCCCTTTCCGCTACCCACCGTGTGTCCCCCCTCCTCGACAGCCAGCTCCCCACTGCCCACCACCTTCGTCTCTTCACCCCCCGGACTGTTCTCCACAGTAAAAGTGAAATAATTTGTGTTCAAATTATTGTAGTAGCTGGTGTGGACGAAGTCGACGCTGGTGCTGTGCTTCTTCTTCAATTTATTTTGATGAGCTTGGTTGGGGTTCCTCGCCCCTCTGTCTGAATAGAGATCGTATAACTGCCTATAATTATCCGTTTTAAAGTAGCGCACTCCATCTGATTCTTCCCCCTCTGCTGGCACTCTGAGCCTCCCATCAGTGCCTCTCCCCCCACCGATTGTACTCGCACCAAGTGCACTTCCGCCAAGTCCCCCTGCGGTAACTTTCCCATAAAGCAAACCATTCCTCTTATCCTTCAAATAGGACCCATTCTGTAAAACTTCTGGAGGGCCACCAGCAGCTACCCTATTTCGACACGAATAGGCAAACATAAAGTTCCCATTATTCACTAACTTGAGGAGGCTACTGTAAAAATAAATGCCACCACTACTGTTGGTCCTCTTCATTTCGCTAAGTTTTGAGTTCTTCCTGCTCACCTTACTAGAGACACTTCTCCTTTCCAGATGCGAAATGAAGTTGTTTTTATAGGCCTCGCTCAGCAGACAGTTTAATAAATTTATCTTTTTCATGTTCAGAGCCATAGTGGAGACACAAGCGTCGCTGAATGTGTACAGGAGCACATCCGACAGGTGCACCGATACCATTCGCTTGCTCCTTTTGTAATTATTAAAATGGAACTTTGCCTTTTGCACGAAGACTCTCTTCAAATTTGTCTTTTTCTACTTCCATTATGCGAGTTATATTGATTACATTAGCCACTGCTTCCGGAGCAACAAGGACTGCAGCTATCTCAATTTGAACACCATCGATATTCGCAGCTACAAGACGCTGCAGATTCTGCTCGACAACGCGGTGGCAGAGAGGGAGGGGGAAAGGGGAGCGGCAGTGCAGGACGCGGGTGTGAACGAAGCGGTTGTGCGCGAAGCGGCTGTGAACAGAGCGGCCGTGCAGGACGCCGCTTTGGAAGAGGGGACAACCGCTGACGGGGTAGCCACGAAGGAGGTGCGGCGCCCGCCCGGGGACCTTCTCGAGGAAGGACGCTGCGGCGCCGCCGCCCCGGAGGGGAATTCCCACACCCGGAGTATGCAGGGGGTAAGCGAGGAGAGGGAACCGCTCAAGGGAGAGACTCAAGGAGAACCGCCCAAGGGAGAGACCCAAGAAGAACCGCCCAAGGGAGAGACCCAAGAAGAACCGCTCAAAGGGGAGACCCATGAGGAACCACTCAAAGTGGTGGCTCAAACGGAACCGCACCAGCGAGCGCCCCCCCAAAGGGACGACTGGGAGGAGGACGCGAGGAGGCGCGAAAGGAAGGACAGCCTAACGACGAGCCGTCGTAACCGGTATGGCAGCCACAAGAATCGGCATGGAAGTCACAAAAATCGGCATGGCAGCTACAAAAATCGGCATGGAAGCCACCTCCACC
>NW_001852379.1:0-640 GCF_000002415.2 Plasmodium vivax
GGGATCATGTGGGTAGCGAGAGAACAAAGAAATATAAGAAGATATGGAGGGGATACCCAAGATAGCTGAATAGGAACAGCTCTGGAGTGCAGTTCCCAGCTAGACCAATGCAGAGGGTGAGTTATCACCACATTTCCAAACACGGTACCAGGTGCATCTCAATGGGACTGTTTGCACAGTGGATGTAGCCCAAGAAGGGTGAGCCAAGGCAGGGTAGGGCGCTGCCTCACCCGAGAAGTAAAATCTCCGGAGGACCCCCCTCCCTACCCAACAGAGGCCACTGGGGGCTTTTCCATCTGCTTCAACACTCCAGTTCAGATACTGTGCTTCTCCTGCAGTTTTATCGCCCATAGACCAGGAGATTCCTGGGCCAAAAAGCACCATGAGTCTCCAGCACAGCTGATTCAGCCACTGCTGTGGGTTTCCGCACAAAAACTCACGCAAATCTGGGCAGCCATTTCAACTGGCACTTGAAACGCCTGGGAGACAGAGCCTCCCATTCAACTGAAAAAGARGGAGCTGAAAGCAGGGAGCCAGGTGATACGGCTTGGTGGGTCTCACCTCCATAAACACCAGCAATCTGAAATGCTCCGGATTCAGAGTTTTGCAGCAAGCACAGCCAGAACTGGGATGGTCCAGC
>NW_001852378.1:0-621 GCF_000002415.2 Plasmodium vivax
TTCTTGCACCTTGCTTTTTYTTCSCAATATAGCCTCAAGAACATTTCATCTCAATAGATATAAAAATTCCTCATTCGTTTTTATAGTTGCATATCATTCCATTATATGACATATTATAATTTTTACCATTTTTCGATTAGTGGACATTTAGAATGCTCCCAACATTTCTACATTACAATGTTGAAATGAATAGTCTCCAAAAATCAAAATCTGTATTGATAAAGCTGATAAGCACCTTTTTTTTCTTTTCTTTTCTTTTTTTTTTTTTTTTTTGCCTTGAAGGAGGGATTGTAAATTGATGCAATAGTTATCAAATTACAAATGCTAGTTCTCCTTAATCCAACAAATCCACTTCTGGAAAGAGATTCTCTTTTCTCTACAGGTTTCAATGATGCTTGGGTTAAAAATCAGAAAGAGATTCCTCATTTAGTTCTTGAACTTCATTTATATGAGGAAATTTATTCTGAAGACTTTAAAGAACATGATAAATGCTTATTAGGAGATCTATGTGGTAATATGCCAACCTTCTGAGACCCCTCCAAGCATCAGGATTTGAGTTTTTAAATCCTATATTGTCATCAGGAATATATTTCTATTTTTAACCAAATAATTTTAGATCTA
>NW_001852377.1:0-655 GCF_000002415.2 Plasmodium vivax
CTTAGCGGTCCATTTCGTATATGCATTAGTTGTGGCGGTAATATATTTCAAAGTACGCTGTTGATTGTATGCTAAATTGTGGTTTATTTATCAGTGAACACTTACATTATATGAGTTAACTGGCATGTAAGTTCACTTGGCATAGAATTGATAGTTTTTTACGGCAAACAGTCCTTAACGAGAAACCATGTTTGGCATAATGCGGAATATTTATTCGTAATAAGATGCAAAATGTATAAATAATTGCAACTGGATTGCCTTTTTTTGATATGCTTTAATAAAGTTAAAAATGCACATTGGTTATATGGAAACATTTCAACATGTAGAAGTTAAAGAAAGGTTATAGTATTTTACAATTAAAAATTGACAGTACGGTGTAAAACAACAGGATTAAAAAATACTTAACTGGGGAGACGAAAAGAGAAAACAAATAATATATATATACACATATGTATAAGCGAGTATACACTAGTGTGAGCATATTTATGTGCAATAATAACGGCTCCACCCCAGCGTTACCTTTGAATCAAGATTTGCCGCGTACATTATGCACCTTAAAGTGATCTATGTAGGTGTTGTGTAGGTGCTTAAAATGAGAGAAACTATAGTGATAAATATTGTGACTGCACAACACCTACATAGATCACTTTAAGGT
>NW_001852376.1:0-2767 GCF_000002415.2 Plasmodium vivax
AAGTAAACTAAAATTTATTTGCATTAAAACAACTATTCATATTTTTTTAATTATATATAATAATTAAATTATAAAATTACCAATTTTTCTTTTATAGAACACTCCTTTGTGGAGGGTTCTTACTAAAAAGAATATGAACAAAGGAGCAGGTATCAATCAAGAATTACACAGTGTACTACAAGAACCTTCAATTATGGATGAAGAAAGAAGTATCCCATTTTCATATAGTGCTTTTGAATATTCATCATAGCGCTAAATATTCATATTATAAAATATATCATGCCCATTTGCCCTAATGAATAGATAAAATCTGAACAAGCACTATTTTTTAGTAGTTATTTTATAATCATTTTTTTCTGATTAAATACCATTAGCATTGATAACATGTTGTTGTAAACAATTTATTCTTATTAAACTTTTTGTGAAAATTTGATCTACACTACTGTAATCAGAATGTGACAAATATATAGTGTTTTATTTATAAAATTTTAAATCATACATATTTGAAATTTTATTAATTTTTTACACACTAAATCATTTTTTTAGTACGCATAAATATATAGTAATTCAGTTGAATATATTCTTATTCTTTATATTTTTAACACATTTTTTTAATAAAAAACGAATACTATTATTTGTTTTTTTTTTAATCTCAATTAAAATATTAATTAAGAGTGTAGTACAATATATTTGCATGCTTGTCTTTTTTCGACTAGCATAATACCCTCTACGATTACATTATCTGTGAAAAGGCTGAACATTATGTATAAATATACCGTGAAAAAAATAAAAATTTTGCTATTATATAAATAATTAATCTTAATATTATACTAAAGTAATAAATATTTAATAAAACATTGTAACACTTTTTAAATTATTATTCATCCTACATGTAAAGGATATGAGAAAACCACGAASAAAAAATATTCTGGATACATGAACTTGTTGATATATAATTATATATATATATATTTTTAAATCATTAAATGATAAAACAATATATTAGATATAATAGAAATATAAATATATGAAAATTCTATGCTGAAGATACACTAAAGAATAAAATATATTATATACATAAGAATCATATACTAATGTACATATATAATATGAATTATTAAAAAAAATTATAAGAAATTAATTATAAAATTTTAATGAATAAAATAATATTTTAAAAAAGTAAGTGTTATTACATTTTTAATGCATAGGCTTATATAAAAACATATTTTGACAAAATGTTATGTTCATTATATGTTTAATTATTTATGTTTCATTTGTATGCATATATACAATATTAAGTCATGTTTATTATTTCAATGCTAAAACTAATTCAATCTTTTTGAAATAAAAAAGATTATTATAATAATTTTAAAAAATATTTAAGTATTAAAACACATGTTCTCAATAAAATAAATTTATTTTAATGTACCTGTTCTGCTTCGCGAATGCTGATAATTTTATACATAATATTGATGATTTCTTTTATTCATATGATATTATATCTTCTAACTTTATATTATTCAAAAAAAAAATGTATTAAAAATGATTCTTTGTTTACGACATATAATAGATTGCTTTACTGGATAGCAATATCATCACCGAATTATACTTAAATTTTTGTAATTATGCAATAATATAATAATATCTATCTTTCATTTCGTATTTGCTCTTTCATTTTTCTCAACTATGTGTATATAAAATTACATATTGTAGTAACTTTTTAATATAATATATTTCATGTGTAAGAAGAACGCAATATATGATTTATATATTATATCATTAAGCTTATATTCCTTTACAATTAATAAAATTGGTTTTATTTAAAACATGCAAATATTGCKGAATATCATTTAATAATTAACAATTATGTGATTTATTCCTCATAAAATATGACATACTGGTTATGTATACATTAAATTAATTCACATACATACATCTAAAAAAAGAATATTTTTTAATTATCCACCAATATGTATAACAGCACATTGTCGTATATTTGTATGATGGTTTAATTTTCATTTATATACTGTATTATAATTATTTTTATTGTTAATATATTATATCAATTTTTAATTTCAAATATTATCTTATTTCCTATAATTCAAAACATATTATGAAATAACATAATTAAAAAAAAAAAAAAACTGCATATATGTAGACGAATTATTGCATTTTAGATCAGTATGTATTATATATTAACGTAAATATAAATATATAATCATTGTGGCAGAACTTATTCATTTAGGACAACGTTAAAATATATATATATTAACTAATTCACTAAACATAATTACATTGTACATTAAAATATTTATTTTTATGTAAAAGTACTACAACGCTAATTTACAAAGTTTTCTTTATTTTTAAACAGTATAGATTACATTTTTACAATCACGAATGAATAAATTAACTATTTTCATTTATTAGAAAAACATATAAACCATATATATTAATATACATACGTGATAAAGAATAATTTTATATTAAAAACAATGTATAGCAACATCGAATTGAAATATATGCTACGTGTATACACATTTAAATACGAATARGTAATGTTATATAAGCGAAGATATTTCTTATGTAATATATCTTTTTGCAATAGAATTAAAATAAGATATTTATCAAGACAATAATTATCAGATATAATTAAATTAATCATTATAATAACGGGATATCTTCCTAGCAAGCTTTTTTCCTTCCACTTTTCCATCTACTAACCTATCGTATTTTATGATTTTTATAAATATATAAAGTAATACTAAAA
>NW_001852375.1:0-776 GCF_000002415.2 Plasmodium vivax
CCAGCGGACCATTTCTAAAATCCTGTATCTTTTCAATTATGCTATCCTTATATACGCATTTTCTTTACAGAAAACCTTAGGGTCCTTTTATTAAGTGCAGAATTTTTGGTTCAATTTCTTTTTTAAAATTAACAAAGTCAGTTATGCATCTATTATCATTAAATTGTTGATACCTCCACAAGACATTTCTATATTGTTCATTCCAATGTGCCATTATTTGTTATTATGTAGCTTTTCCTTATTGTTCTTTTAAATAAATAACATGGGAATATAATATATGTATATATGTAGACTCATTAGAAACGTGGGACATACTTTTTTCGTATTACAGCTTTAGATTATTACAATCCGGTATGCATAAATTAGTCATAATAATAAATGTTATGAATAAATTTGTATTAACATATCAATAGTAGGTTTTAAAAATTAATATGTGAATTACTTTAAATAAAACGACTTTTCGCATTAATAATTATTTATAACAGTTAGGGCAAAATAATGAGGTCTTTACTTACAATGTTTCAAATTGTTTTTTCGTTATACTTCAAAGTGTTAACAACTTGATGAAACCATAACAAGGCATCAAATACTTATATTTTATTTCGCTCTTGTTGAATGTATTATGTTCACAATTCATCAACTTAAATATGTCAGATATGCATTTCATATTTAATATGGTATACAAATTCGTCTTATAATTATTGTTAAGGGTACATTTAAGGAATTGTGCTTGTTTCCCTAATGGATAAAACATCGTTTTCGCTTTTATATTTTTA
>NW_001852374.1:0-902 GCF_000002415.2 Plasmodium vivax
GTACGGTTGTACTTTTTTATTAGCTTTTTCAGATAAGCTTTCAATTTAAATATCTTTCAATATTCGACGAAATAAATAAAGATTAAAATGATTAATTTTCATATTTTTATTAAAATTGTAACATTTATCTTTTTAATGTGGATGTATATCTGTAATAATGATATGGTAAACCACAAGTATTTGACAATTTAATGGTTTTCTTTTTATATAATAAGTTTTTTACATATTACTTATTTCTGTACTATACTATATTTTTCTTATATATATAATTTAATTATTTTTTTCAGTTTTGTTTTTTTAAAATTTTAAAAAAAGAGCGCCAACAATATGGAACAATTAACATGAGACATTTTAGATTATTGGCAATGAAAAATGGAATACCCAAAGAATTAGAATATGCTTCGTGTGGCAATGCATTTTCATATGAAAAATATAAAAAATTAAAAACCAAAAAAGAAGATTCATCAACATACAAACGGTTAAAAAGGGAAGGATTAAATGATATGGAAATTTATAAAAAATCATTTCAGTGTAAATATAATAAAAAGAAGGGTTTAGCAAAACTAGATGGTTATTGTGAAAAAAAAATATTTGATAAACTTGATAATATATGTGGACTTGCGAAAAAAATGAATGATGAAAAAAAATGTTACAAAAAAGCACTTAAAAAGTATGGCTTACCTTTTGGTTTATGCGGTTCGTTCGGTTTAATTGCTGGAATAATTATAATATACGATATTTTAATATGTAATTTACCGAATTGTTCAGTTAATTGCGCATCAACAGAGAGTCATCATATTATATGTACTATATTATTTTATGGGATTACCAGTTATTTTTATTTTAGGATTACTTTATATATTTATAAAATCATAAAATACGATAGGTTAGTAGATGGAAAG
>NW_001852373.1:0-884 GCF_000002415.2 Plasmodium vivax
ATCTAGTTTTGCTAAACCTTCTTTTTATTATATTTACACTGAATTGATTTTTTATAAATTTCCATATCATTAATCCTTTCCCTTTTTAACCGTTTGTATGTGGATGAATCTTCTTTTTTGGTTTTTAATTTTTTATATTTTTCATATGAAAATGCATTGCCACACGAAGCATATTCTAATTCTTTGGGTATTCCATTTTTCATTGCCAATAATCTAAAATGTCTCATGTTAATTGTTCCATATTGTTGGCGCTCTTTTTTTAAAATTTTAAAAAAACAAAACTGAAAAAAATAATTAAATTATATATATAAGAAAAATATAGTATAGTACAGAAATAAGTAATATGTAAAAAACTTATTATATAAAAAGAAAACCATTAAATTGTCAAATACTTGTGGTTTACCATATCATTATTACAGATATACATCCACATTAAAAAGATAAATGTTACAATTTTAATAAAAATATGAAAATTAATCATTTTAATCTTTATTTATTTCGTCGAATATTGAAAGATATTTAAATTGAAAGCTTATCTGAAAAAGCTAATAAAAAAGTACAACCGTACAATTCTTTATAATATTTCTTTTTAATTTATTCTTTAGAACAACATATTGTGATTATGTAATAGTTGTAATAAATATTAAAAAATTAATATACAATTAAGTATGCTATATTAATACTTTTTTTATAGTTATTTTAGTATAAGCTTTTTAATTATATCAATTCAGATACATATCATTAACTAATTCAACAATTATAAACATAACTATATAATAATATTTTAACAAAATACTTTTTATATTTTTATTTAAATAAATATAAAAATAAAGGTTTTATTTTTTTTAATTCGGAAAATATAAATAAATTTTAATTATATAAAC
>NW_001852372.1:0-850 GCF_000002415.2 Plasmodium vivax
AACTATATAATAATAATTTAACAAAATATTTTTTATATATTTGAATAAATCTAAAATTAAAGGTTTATTATTTTTAATTCGGAAATTATAGATAAATTTTAAATATAAAAACGATAAACTGTAGATATGTTATAGTTCTACGTATTAATTCCTTATTATAAATTATTTGATTATAATTTTATTAAAAAGAGTAATACAATTATAATACATTTTACACAGATTATATATATTTGTGATTTCTCAATATTTGCTTTGTAAGAAACAATTAAATAAAAAATTTGAAACAACTTTTATGATAATTTTTATAATAAAATATATTATACATATAATAACTATATAATTAAGTTATTTTATTTTTTTTTATTGGTTAATATCATCAAAAATTGTAAGTATATTCTTTTTATCTAATTTATAATTATATGTTTTTAAAAAGCAAATAACATAATTTTAATTATTTAATTCCAAATTAATTGTAAATATATAAAAAACAAATATAAGATATTCTATAATATTTAAATAATATACCTTTAAACTATTTATAAATATACATTTTTTTCTTATTCATATAAAAGTTAAATATATAAAAGAGGTAATAAAACAATATAATCATCGTATTACTATGCACCAACATGTAGAATATTAAATCTCTCTCCAGTTTTATTAATTTTTTATTTATAATAATGTAAATTATCATGAAAAAAAAACCCAATATTTATTTCATTATTTGCATATATTATAATTGTTATGTTCCTCATTAAATAAAATTTTATATACCTATTATTTCGTAGTTTTTTTCATTGAAATTTTATTCATTTATAAATGTATTTCATATATAATAAATATTAAATTT
>NW_001852371.1:0-842 GCF_000002415.2 Plasmodium vivax
TATATAATATGCTTTATGCTTTAGTATAATTTGAGTTAAGAATTTTCATATATCTATATTTCTAATATATCTTATATATTGTTTTATCATTTCATGATTTATATATATATATATATATATATAATTATATATCAACAAGTTCATGTATCCAGAATATTTTTTGTTCGTGGTTTGGTTATATCCTTTACATATAGGATGATTAATGATTTAAAAAAAGTTACAATGTTTTATTTAATATTTATTTCTTTAGTATTATGGTTATATTAATTATTTACATGATAATAAAAATTTTATTTGGATTTTTTTAACAGTACATTTATACATAATGTTCAGCCTTTTCACAGATAATGTAATCGTAGAACATATTATTCTTGTCGAAAAAAGACCAGCGTGCAAAGTTATTGTACTATACAATTAATTAATATTTTAATCCAGATTAAGAAAAAAACAAATAATAGTATTCGTTTTTTATTAAAAAATTGTGTTAAAAATATAAAAAATAAGAATATTTTYAACTGAATTACTATATATTTATACATACTAAAAAAAATKATTTAGTGTATAAAAAATTAATAAAATTTCAAATAATATGTATGATTTAAAATTTTATATATAAAAAACTATATATTTGTCACATTCTGATTACAGTAGTGTAGATCAAAATGGCATAAAAAGTTTAATAACCATAAATTCTTTGCAACAACATGTTATCAATGCTAAGGGTATTTAACCAAAAAAAAATGACTAAAAAATTACTACTAAAAAATTGTGGTAGTTCAGATTTTACCTATTCATTAGGGCAAATGGGCATGAAATATTTTTTAATATGAATTTTGATCAAA
>NW_001852370.1:0-773 GCF_000002415.2 Plasmodium vivax
TAAATGTTACAATTTTAATAAAAATATCAAAATTAATCATTTTAATCTTTATWTATTTCGTCRAATATTGAAAGATRTTTAAATTGAARGCTTATCTGMAAAAGCTAATAAAAAAGTACAACCGTACAATTCTTTATAATATTTCTTTTTAATTTATTCTTTAGAAYAACATATTGTGATTATGTAATAGTTGTAATAAATATTAAAAAATTAAKATACAATTAAGTATGCTATATTAATACTTTYTWTATARTTATTTTAGTATAAGCTTTTTAATTATATCAATTCAGATACATGTCATTAACTAATTCAACAATTATAAACATAACTATATAATAATATTCTAACAAAATACTTTTTATTTTTTTATTTAAATAAATATAAAAATAAAGGTTTTATTTTTTTTAATTCGGAAAATATAAATAAATTTTAATTATATAAACGATAAATTGTAGAAATGTTGTAGTTCTCCATATTAATTCAATTATTATCAATGATAAGCTTATAACTTTATTATAATGATTAATACAAATATAATATATTTTTGTGAATTTTTTATATATTTTTTTGATATAACGTTTATAAAGTAAATAAGAAACACATTATAATACTTTTATAATAAACTTTATTATATATACCATAACTCTACCATAATAGTACTATTTTATTTTCATTAATGTCTTCATCAATTGTAATAATACTTTTTTGATCTAAATTAAAAATATATGTTTAAAAAAGTTTTATTTTCATTCGCTAATATCAAATTAATTATA
>NW_001852369.1:0-1852 GCF_000002415.2 Plasmodium vivax
CAAAAAAATATTCTGGATACATGAACTGGTGGATATATAATTATATATATATATATATATATATAAATCATGAAATGATAAAACCATCATATAGGATATATTAGAAATATAAATATATGAAAATTCTTAACTCAAATTATACTAAAGCATAAAGCATATTATATACATAAGGATCAACTGCTAATGTACATATATAATATGAATTATTTAATTCACTAAACATAATTACATTGTATATTTGAATATTTATTTTTATGCCGTATTTGAGAACAAACCTTTACAAAGTTTTCTTTATTTTTAAAAAGTCTAATGTACATTTTTACATCATCACGATAACGCATGAACAAATTAACTATATACTTGTATCAGAAAAAACACATACACCATATATATTAATGTACATACATAAAAAAGAATAATTTTATATTAAAAGCAAATGTATAAAACTGTCGTATTGAAGCATATATTACGTGTATACGTTTTTAAATAGGAATAGAGAAAGTTATATAAACGAAGATATTTTTTATGTAATATGCCTTTTTGCAATTGAATTAAAATAAAATATTTGTCAAGTCATACAATAATTATCACATATAATTAAATTAATCATTATAATAACCGGAAATTTTCCTAGCAATCTTTTTTCCTTCCACTTCTCTGTATATTAACCTTTCATATTTTATYATTTTTATCATTATATAAAATAATACTAAAAGAATAATAAACGGTAATACATAAAAAAATATATYACCTATAATTCTTCTTCCTTCTTTAAAGTAATCAACTTTATTACATATGTAACAGTACTGTACCTCGAAACTTTCTAATGCAAAAATTATTGCAGCAATTAAAACGAATAAACCGGATAAAACAATAGGTAAACCATACTTTTTAAGTACTTTTTTGTAAGTTTTTTTTTTGTCATTCACCCTTTTCGCAAGATCACATATATTATCAAGTTTATCAAATATTTTTTTTTCACAATAACAATCTAGTTTTGCTAAGCCCTTCTTTTTATTATATTTGCACTGAAATGATTTTTTATAAATTTCCATATTATTTAATCCCTCCCTTTTTAACCGTTTGTATAATGATGAATCTTCTCTTTTCTTTTTTAATTTTTTATATTTATCATATGAAAATGCATTGCTAAACGAAGCATCTTCTAATTCTTTGGGTATTCCATTTTTTATTGCCAATAATCTAAAATGTCTCATGCTAATTGTTCCATATTGTTGGCGCTCTTTTTTTAAAATTTTAATAAAGCAAAACTGAAAAAATAATTAATAATTATATATATAAGAAAAATATTGTATAGTACAGAAATAAGTAAAACATAAAAAATTGATTATATAAAAAGAGGTTCATTAAATTGTCAAATACTTGTGGTTTACCATATCATTATTACATATATACATCCATGTTAAAGAAATAAATGTTACAATTTTAATAAAAATATCAAAATTAATCATTTTAATCTTTATATATTTCGTCAAATATTGAAAGATGTTTAAATTGAAGGCTTATCTGCAAAAGCTAATAAAAAAGTACAACCGTACAATTCTTTATAATATTTCTTTTTAATTTATTCTTTAGAATAACATATTGTGATTATGTAATAGTTGTAATAAATATTAAAAAATTAAGATACAATTAAGTATGCTATATTAATACTTTCTATATAATTATTTTAGTATAAGCTTTTTAATTATATCAATTCAGATACATGTCATTAACTAATTCAACAATTATAAACATAACTATATAATAATATTCTAACAAAATACTTTTTATTTTTTTATTTAAATAAATATAAAAATAAAGGTTTTATTTTTTTTAATTCGGAAAATAT
>NW_001852368.1:0-1397 GCF_000002415.2 Plasmodium vivax
TTTACTATACAATTAATTAATATTTTAATCCAGATTAAGAAAAAAACAAATAATAGTATTCGTTTTTTATTAAAAAATTGTGTTAAAAATATAAAAAATAAGAATATTTTYAACTGAATTACTATATATTTATACATACTAAAAAAAATKATTTAGTGTATAAAAAATTAATAAAATTTCAAATAATATGTATGATTTAAAATTTTATATATAAAAAACTATATATTTGTCACATTCTGATTACAGTAGTGTAGATCAAAATGGCATAAAAAGTTTAATAACCATAAATTCTTTGCAACAACATGTTATCAATGCTAAGGGTATTTAACCAAAAAAAAATGACTAAAAAATTACTACTAAAAAATTGTGGTRGTTCAGATTTTAYCTATTCATTAGGGCAAATGGGCATGAAATATTTTTTAATATGAATTTTGATCAAATGATGAATATTGAAAAGCACCATATGAAAATGGGATACTTCTTTCTTCATCCATAATTGAAGGTTCTTGTAGTACACTGTGTAATTCTTGATTGATACCTGCTCCTTTCTTCCTATTCTTTTTAGTAAGAACCCTCCACAAAGGAGTGTACTATAAAGGAAAAATTGGTAATTTTATAATTTAATTATTATATATAATTAAAAAAATATGAATAGTTTTTTTAATGCAAATAAATTTTAGTTTACTTTAAAAAGAAGGCCCAATAACAGAACAATTCCCATGGGTGCTGAAGCCTTTATGACATGTTTTTTATTTGGTAATGTATTGAAAAATTTATGAACTTTGTCTAGTATATAACTAGTAGAAGTATCCAATTCATTATCATCTATTTTAGAATAAAGATTTTCACTTCCAGATGCTTGATCACTAGATGCTTCAGTGCAAGGATTTTTAACAGGAGGAGATTCACTATTAGTAGTCACGTTACCAGCATGATCATCATTTCTTGTATCAAGTTCTGCACTAGCGGAACTCAAATCACCGGTTGATGCACTAATACGATATCCATTAAGATGATTATGATGAAGGGAAGCTCCTTCAGCAGCAGATTCAGGACCATGTGTATTAGTAGCAACGGTTTGGCCGTCACCATCTTTTCCTCGAGAGACTGTAATATCATTAGATTGCTGACTAGTAGTATTAGCACCATGTGTTTCGTCAAGAGGTATTTTACTTTGAGGAATATTTTCACCTGAAACCCTTACTTGAGAAGAGGCACCTGTATCAGATTCCACAGCAGTGACAGTTTGTAAATGTTGATCTCCTGGAGGAGTTTCAAATGTGTTTTCTTTAGAAGGTTCTATGACTGATAAACGTTGTGCCGGAGCTTTTTCTCGACTAGATGAAGTTGAATCCCTATTATCTATTTGTTCACGCTCTTTGATATCAGTTACAACA
>NW_001852367.1:0-966 GCF_000002415.2 Plasmodium vivax
TAGATGCTTCAGTACAAGGAGTTTTAACAGGGAGGAGATTCACTATTAGTAGTCACGTTACCAGTATGATTATCATTTCTTGTACCAAGTTCTGCACTAGCGGAACTCAAATCACCGGTTGATGCACTAATACGATATCCATTAAGATGATTATGATGAAGGGAAGCTCCTTCAGCAGCAGATTCAGGACCATGTGTATTAGTAGCAACGGTTTGGCCATCACCATCTTTTCCTCGAGAGACTGTGACATCATTAGATTGCTGACTAGTAGTATTAGCACCATGTGTTTCGTCAAGAGGTATTTTACTTTGAGGAATATTTTCACCTGAAACCCTTACTTGAGAAGAGGCACCTGTATCAGATTCCACAGCAGTGACAGTTTGTAAATGTTGATCTCCTGGAGGAGTTTCAAATGTGTTTTCTTTAGAAGGTTCTATGACTGATAAACGTTGTGCCGGAGCTTTTTCTCGACTAGATGCAGTAGAATCCCCATTATCTATTTGTTCAGGCTCTTTGAGTTCAGCTACAACATGCGAATAAGAACGCGCAACGCTCGGTTGTGGCTGTGAAATTATGTCTGTATTTCCTGGCTCTTGTCCAATAGAATTGTTTTGACGTTGGTGTTTGGAATCTGGTCCAGGGAAACTTATTGTTTTAGAGTCTCCTTCCGGAGCTTTTGATTGTGATTTACCTTTTTCTAATTCTGTTACTGCTATTGCTTTATTACAACCCTTACCTGCTTTACATGATCTTTCTGTAACAGTTTTTTTTAAATCAGGGGATTTTATTGCTTGAGATGGTGAACTATTACTACATGTGGGTGCATTAGGTTTAGGACATCTTTGTCTAAAACTTTTTATTGCATGAACTGCATATAAATCATTTGATATATGTCTGTTTTCCACACAATCCTTTATTTCACTATTTTTTCGTATTATTTTTTTATTTATTTTTATCCACTCTTGA
>NW_001852366.1:0-1146 GCF_000002415.2 Plasmodium vivax
AAGTATGCTATGATGAAAATATTACATCATTTTATTCAATATTGTAATAAAAACAAGGATGATTTGGAATTATCATTATTTATGAATGAATTCATAGAAGAATATTACAATAAAAAAAAAAGTGAGTACTTAAACATGTTTGAAGAATGTAAATCTGGTCATACTGACAAAAAATACTGTAACTTATACAAAACATGCAATGAAGGATATGAAAAAGAATTTACATTAATGAAACAGAGTCCAGCTAAATATATTGAAGAACAAGAAAAACATATTAAAGTTTTATACCCTATAGGTTTTTTGCTATTGAAAGCACAAACTATGATACAGGATTCTAGAGCAATGTCCAAATACTCAACGACAATTATATCAATAATGATATCAATTTTCTTGTGTTTCTTCTTTCTATATAAGGTTCTTAAATATATATATTTATGAAACATCCACATAAAAATTTATATTAAAATGTTTTTGATAAACATTTACCTAGGATTCATTATGTTAATATTTGCATTTTTCTCTATTATTAGTTTAATCCCTTTGGAAACATTTTACATAGAGGGAAAAAAAAAAAAAAAAAATTCCACTCATTTTTCCAGAACCAAAAATACAAGATGTAAAAGATTATAATACAGGACATATAAATGGCAAACCTAAAAGAAGAAAAATTCGGTTTTCTTATCAACCAGCATAAGACTTCATTATAATATGAACATATAATTACGACTTATTTAAGCCAAATACACATGTATGTAATAAAATAATTTCCTACAAGTAATGACTTTTAGATATAAAAATCGAAAATGTATCTTATAAACAGACATAAACACTTTTAATAATTTGCACTTTTGCTTATATTATTTTGTTTTTGTATTCATCATTTAATTATAAAAATATTATTTTGTTTTTGTATTCATCATTTAATCATAAAAATGTTGTTTTTTTTTGTTCTATGATTTACTATTTTTTTACGTTAAATTATATTGTGATTCAACTGAAGAATATTTATATAAATAAATATTTTTTTTAAAAAAATTGTAAAAACATTAACTAAATTACTAGTAATAATAATTTATTTTATTATTTAATAACAAATCAATATAAATAATTTTTATATTTAAAATTATACCTGGTTTTTATTCGACA
>NW_001852365.1:0-624 GCF_000002415.2 Plasmodium vivax
GTTTCTTTTTTTTTTTTTTTTTTTTCCCTTAAACCGTACCGCCTTAAACGCACGACACTGATTTACCCAACTGCGTAACCTTTTTATGTGACCATTTGTTGCGGTATGTGCCTCCACTGAGTCCTTTTTTCGCGCGCGTGCTCCGCCCTGGAAGTGCATTCCGCGGGTGCTGCGCATTTTGCCACGCAGTTTTGACACGTTATTTTGTCATGCATATTGATGCATTGTTTTTTCGCCTACTTTTTGCCCTTTTTTTGCCTCTTCTTTCCACCTTTACGTAAAAAACCGCGTTGTCACGGACCAACTGCTAAAAACAGCGTCTCTGCAAAGTTTTCAATTTGTTCAGGTGTGCACACGGTGGGGCGGCCCCCGCAGTGGTGATGCAGAAAAAAAAAAAGGGGGGGGGTCATACAGTGCCCCCCTTTGGGGTAAGAAGCACCGGGGAGTGATGACGCGTTAAGATAGACATCCCATCTTCGCTATCACCGAACCCACCTCTTTTCAACCTCGTCCAAGCAGCCACCCCTGATGCCCCCGCGGATGTCCTCCATGAGCCTGTTCATGTAGCACACATTATGTATGGTCAGCAGGAGTGCCCAACAAATTGTGTGCTACATGAACAGC
>NW_001852364.1:0-1098 GCF_000002415.2 Plasmodium vivax
GCTTTTATTTTTATATGTACTCATTTCAGAATTAGAACAGACAATACATTCCCGTTATTGTGGTTATTATTTATTCTTTGTATAATAATTTTTTTTTGTATAATGCTAAAATATAGTAATTGTTTTTGTAGTTTTATTTAAACACTTCATATGCTATGGTTGTATTTATGTAACTATTCTTTTTAAAACGTTATGATTTTATTACACATTACATACGTTTTTATTGTTTCCGCATTAGTTTTATTTTATTGTGTATATGATAAAGCAAGAAAGTATGTGTAAAAAATAAAAGAAAAATGACACAAGTTTGTAAAATTTTACACATAAGACAATAAATTAATTAAAATTTTTGTGCGCAATAAAAAAATTGTAAAACACAAAGAACAGTTTCTTCGTTGTGCAATTATGTAAGTTCGTAATTATTAAAATATGTACAGAATTATATTAAAGTAATTATTTAGAGTAGTATATAAGTGTGTAGTTTATTAGAATATTGGAGGACCCCTTATTATTGATGACGCATGGTTATACTTAAGGAGCATTAACGTTTATTACGTGTGATCCTTTTAAAATCGTTTTAGTATGAAGAAGGTTTATGATATAATTAGACGTACACATGTATTATTGTACGAATATTTTTATGTCTATAATCTACGTTGTAATGTATATAACATTGCTTAATAAGTAAATATAGATTCATTATGCCATATGTTATTCTGCTATAAACAGTAGGCATCAAGCGTAAATCAGTATAATTATTCAAGTTTTTCTATAAATTTGAATGGACAGTGCGCAACTCTATAGATCGAGAAATTAAATGATAACTTCTGTTGTGTGTACTTATAAATAGTTTTTAATTTTGATTTTTAAAAGGAATAATTATGAATTTTGAAAATGTATGATAGCAATTACGTTTATATACTATATTAATATTATTAATATGTTTATCATGTCTTTCAAGTTTTTTATAATTATTGATAAAAATAACATTTAATTTGACGTCTACTGATTATAAATAAAAATTTTGCCGGTGTACTCCTAATTATATTGTAGTTCTTTTCTATTATTTTACTGTATTTTTAACATAATAAACTTGCA
>NW_001852363.1:0-1034 GCF_000002415.2 Plasmodium vivax
TCTAGAATCCTAAAGAAGTCTGAATTCTAGCATCTTTAAAACGTCTAACCTCTAAAATCGTAGAATGTATAAATTTCTGAATCCTAAAAAGTCTGTATTCTAGAATTCCGGAATGTATGAATTCTAGAATCATAAAATGCCTCAATTCTAGAATCCGAAAAATGTATGAATTGTGGAATCGTTAAAATGTCAAAATTTTCGAATTCTAAAATGTGTGAATTCTACCATGGAAGAAATGCTGAATTCTAGAATGCAAGCATGTCGGAACTGTCGAATGGTAGTATGTCTGAATTCTAGGACCATAAAAAGTCTTAGTTCTAGAATCCTAAAATGAATGAATGCTAGAATCCCAGGGTGTATGRATTCTAGAATCTGAAAAAGGTCTCAATTCCAGAATATAAGAATACATGAATTCTAGAATACTAGAAAAGTCTGAAAYCTWGAATCCTAGAATGAATGAACTCCAGAATSCTCTAAAGGTCTGAATTCTGGAATTCCAGAATCCTAGAATGTATGATTTCCAGAAACCTAAAAAGTAGGAAACCTAGGTCCCTAGAATATATGAATTCTGGCATCCMAAAAAAGATCCGGATTTCAGAATCTTCAAATGCATGAATTCTAGAATCCTAAAATGTCTGAATTCTAGAACCAAAAAAAAAAAAAAAAAAAGGTGAGAATTTAGAAGTTCCGGATGTCTAAATTCTAGAATWGTAGAATCATAACACGTCTGAATTCGAGAATCTGAAAATGTGTGTGTTCTAGAATTGTAGAATGTTAAATTTCCAGAATCCAACGATGTCTGAATTCTAGAATTTTAGCWGGTTGTGAATTCTAGAATCTTGGAATGTATGCATTCTAGAATCTTAAACGGCTCTGAATTCTACAATGTAAAAATGTCAAAATCCTAGAATCATAACATGACTGAATCATAGATTCCTTGAATGTATGAATTCTAGAATCTGTAAATAGTGCAAATTCTAGAATCCTAGAAGGTCTGAATTCTAGGATGATAAGATGTCTGAATATGGGAATCA
>NW_001852362.1:0-1074 GCF_000002415.2 Plasmodium vivax
ACTTTTTATGGTCCTAGAATTCAGACATACTACCATTCGACAGTTCYGACATGCTTGCATTCTAGAATTCAGCATTTTCTTCCGTGGTAGAAATTCACACATTTTAGAATTCGAAAATTTTGACATTTTAACGATTCCACAATTCATACATTTTTCGGATTCTAGAATTGAGGCATTTTATGATTCTAGAATTCATACATTCCGGAATTCTAGAATACAGACTTTTTAGGATTCAGAAATTTATACATTCTACGATTKTAGAGGTTAGACGTTTTAAAGATGCTAGAATTCAGACTTCTTTAGGATTCTAGAATTTGTGCCTTGTAGGATTCCAGAATTCACACTTTCTAGCATTCTAGAATTCAGATATTTCTTGATGCTAGAATTCAGTCATTGTAAAATTCTAGAATTCAGACATCATCGCTGGATTCTAAAATTAAGACTTTCCACAATTCTAGGACTAACATTTTTTAGGGTTTTAGAATTGAGACATTTTATCATTGTAGAATTCTAGAATATGGACATCCTCATATTCTAGAATTCAGACATTTTATGATTTTAGGATTCATACAGTTTAGCACTATAGAATTCAGACCTTTTTAAGATTCTAGAATTCATACATTTCAGGATTCTAGTATTCAGACATTCTATCATTCTTCCATTCATAGACCTTATGATTCTACAATTCATCTCTTCTAGGATTCTGGAACTCATCCTATATTATAATTCCCAATTTCAAACGTTCCTGTATTCTAGAATTTAGACATTTTGTGATTCTAGAATTCAGATATTCTAAAGCTCTAGAATTCAGATATGGTTGGAGTCCAGATTTCAGACTTTCTACAATTCTAGAACTCAGATATTTTGTGTTTCCAGAATTTCACACATTCCAGGGATTCTAAAGTTCAATCCTGTCTTARGATTCTAGAATGCGTACCTTCTAGGATTCTGGRATTCATACAGGTTGGGGTTCTAGAATTCATACATTCTAGGATTCCAGAATTCAAACCTTTATAGGATTCTAGAATTAATTCATTCAAGGATTCTAGAATCCGGACCTTTTTAGGATTCTAG
>NW_001852361.1:0-820 GCF_000002415.2 Plasmodium vivax
GAATCCAACGATGTCTGAATTCTATAATWTTAGCWGKTGTRWATTCTAGAATCTTGGAATGTATGCATTCTAGAATCTTAAACGGSTCTGMATTCTACAATGTAAAAATGTCRAAATCCTAGAATCATAACATGWCTGAATCMTAGATTCCTWGAATGTATGAATTCTAGAATCTGYAAATAGTGCRAATTCTAGAATCCTAGAAGGTCTGAATTCTAGGATSATAAGATGTCTGAATRTGGGAATCATSGAATGTCTGAATGCAAGWCTCCTAAAATGTGTGTTGYAGAGGGTCTCAATTCTAGAATCCAACAATGGCTGAATTCYAGAATTTCAGAATGTCTGAATTCTAGAAACAKAAAATGTCTGAATTCTAGAATCATAGAATRTSTGAATTCTAGTATCCTATCATGTATAAATTCTAGAATCCTAACAAGACCTGAATTCTAGAATTTTAGAATGTATGTATTCTAGWGTCTTAAATATGTCTAWATCCTAGAATCCTAGAAYGCATGAATTCTACCATTGTAAAAACGTCTGAATTTYGGAATCCTAGAAAGAATGGCTTCTACRATGTTAAGAAGGCATGTATTCTAGAATTCTGGAATGTGTSACTTTTTTAATTTGAGAATGCATGAATTCCAGAATCCTAGAATGTATGAATTCTAGATTYCAAGAGTGTATGAATTCTAGAATCCCAAATATTTCTGAAATCTAGAATCATCGAATGTCAGATTTCTGGAATCATAAAGGGTCTGAACTCTAGAATCCAAAAATGAATGGAATCTAGAATCATAAAACGCTGGAATCCTGAATCTGC
>NW_001852360.1:0-1229 GCF_000002415.2 Plasmodium vivax
AGAAGCCATCTTTCTAGATTTCCAAAATTCAGACGTTTTTACAATGGTAGATTCATGCATTTCTAGGATTCTAGGATTTAGACATATTTAAGACTCTAGAATACATACATTCTAAAATTCTAGAATTCAGGTCTTGTTAGGATTCTAGAATTTATACATGATAGGATACTAGAATTCAGACATTCTATGATTCTAGAATTCAGACATTTTCTGTTTCTAGAATTCAGACATTCTGAAATTCTAGAATTCAGCCATTGTTGGATTCTAGAATTGAGACCCTCTACAACACACATTTTAGGAGTCTTGCATTCAGACATTCGATGATTCCCACATTCAGACATCTTATGATCCTAGAATTCAGACCTTCTAGGATTCTAGAATTCGCACTATTTGCAGATTCTAGAATTCAGATATTCTAGGAATCTAGGATTCAGACATGTTATGATTCTAGGATTTCGACATTTTTACATTGTAGAATGCAGACCCGTTTAAGATTCTAGAATGCATACATTCCAAGATTCTAGAATATACACCTGCTAAAATTCTAGAATTCAGACATCGTTAGATTCTGGAAATTTAACATTCTACAATTCTMGAAAACACACATTTTCAGATTCTCGGAATCAGACGTCTTATGATTCTACAATTCTAGAATTTAGACATCCGGAGCTTCTAGAATTCTCACATTTTTTTTTTTTAATTTTAGAATTCAGACATTTTAGGATTCTAGAATTCATGAATTCGAAGATTCCAAAATCCGGATCTYTTTTGGATGCCAGAATTCATACATTATAGGCACCTAAAATTCATACTTTTTAGGATTCTGGAAATCATACATTCTTGGATTCTAGAATTCAGACTTTTCTAGTATTCTAGAGTTCATGCATTCTAAGATTCTGGAATTGAGACCTTTTTCAGATTCTAGAATTCATACACCCTAGGATTCTAGAATTCATTCATTTTAGGATTCTAGAACTAAGACTTTTTATGGTCTAGAATTCAGATATACTACCATTCGATAGTTCCGACATGCTTGCATTCTAGAATTCAGCCTTTCTTCCATGGTAGAATTCACACATTTTAGAATTCGAAAATTTTGACATTTTAACGATTCCACAATTCATACATTTTCGGATTCTAGAATTGAGGCATTTTATGATTCTAGAATTCATACATTCTGGGATTCTAGAATACAGACATTTTAGGATTCGGAAATTTATACATTCTAG
>NW_001852359.1:0-878 GCF_000002415.2 Plasmodium vivax
TCCTATCATGTATAAATTCTAGAATCCTAACMAGACCCTGAATTCTAGAATTTTAGAATGTATGTATTCTAGAGTCTTAAATATGTCTATATCCTAGAATCCTAGAACGCATGAATTCTACCATTGTAAAAACGTCTGAATTTTGGAATCCTACAAAGAATGGCTTCTACAATGTTAAGAAGGCATGTATTCTAGAATTCTGGAATGTGTGACTTTTTTWAATTTGAGAATGCATGAATTCCAGAATCCTAGAATGTATGAATTCTAGATTTCAAGAGTGTATGAATTCTAGAATCCCAAATATTTCTGAAATGTAGAATCATCGAATGTCAGATTTCTAGAATCATAAAGGGTCTGAACTCTAGAATCCAAAAATGAATGGAATCTAGAATCATAAAACGCTGGAATCCTGAATCTGCACATGTCCAAATTACAGAATTGTAAAACGATAAAACATCTGAATTCTAGAATCAGAAAATGTATGAGTTCTAGAATTGTAGACAGATAGAATTCTAGAATCCAAAGGTATCCCAATTCTAGAATTTTAGTATGTGTGAATTCCAGAATCTCGGAATGTATGCATTCTAGAATCTTCAACAGGTCTGAATTCTCCAATGTGAAAATGTCGAAAACCTAGACTCAGAAGATGTCTGAATTATGGATTCCTAGAATGTATGGACTCTAGAATCTTTAAAAGGTCCGAATTCTAGAATCTTCCAATGTCTGAATTCTAGAATCCTAAAATGTCTGAATTCTAGAGTCATAAAATGTTAGAATTCTAGAGTCTCCGGACGTCTAATTTCCGGAATGGTAGAATCAAAAAACGTCTGAGTTCTGGAATCTTAGGACAGTGTGAATTCCAGAATCCCGGAAGGTAC
>NW_001852358.1:0-918 GCF_000002415.2 Plasmodium vivax
TCTGGAATAATSCTTTATTGTAATTCCCGAATTCAACCGTTCTCGTATTCTAGAATTTAGRCATTTTGTGATTCTAGAATTCAGATATTCTAAAGCTCTAGAATTCAGATATGRTTGGAGTMCAGATTTCAGACTTTCTACAATTCTRGAACTCAGAYATTTTGKGWTTCCAGAAWTTCACACATTCCAGGATTCTAAAGTYCAATCCTGTCTTAGGATTCTAGAATGCGTACCTTCTAGGATTCTRGAATTCATAYAGGTTRGGSTTYTAGAATTCATACATTCTAGGATTCCAGAATTCAGACCTGTATAGGATTCTAGAATTCATACATTCTAGGATTCTAGAATTCGGACCTTTTTAGTATTCTAGAACTCATACATGCTAMGATTCCGGAATTTAGACCAGTTTAAGATTCTAGAAATCATGCACTCTAAAATTCTAGAATKCCTACGTTSTASGATTCTAAAATTCAGACTTTTTAAGGTTCTAGGATTCGGACATACTATAATTCTACAATTTCCACATTGCTTGAATTCTGGAATTCCGAATTTCTTCATTTATACCATTCTCGCATTCAAAAATTCTAAAATTCATGTATGTGGTGATTCTAGAATTCACACCTTCTCGGATTCTAGAATTCAGACCTCTTTAGRATTCCAGAATTCAGACTTTTTATCCTTCTAGAACTCATGCATTCAAAGATTCTAGAATTCGGATCTATTTAGGATTCTAGAAATCATACACTCTAAGATTCTGGGAATTCAGACCTAGTTAGGATTCTAGAATTCATACGTTTGGGCATTCTGGAAATCCATACKTTCTAAACTTGCAAATTTCATGCATTCTACAATTCTGGAATACACACCTTTCTAACATTGTGGAATCCATTCTTTCGGGGATTCTAAAATTCAGGCCTT
>NW_001852357.1:0-1027 GCF_000002415.2 Plasmodium vivax
ATGTATGCATTCTAGTATCTTCAACAGTCTGAAATTCTCCAATGTGAAAATGTCGAAAACCTAGACTCAGAAGATGTCTGAATTATGGATTCCTAGAATGTATGGACTCTAGAATCTTTAAAAGGTCCGAATTCTAGAATCTTCCAGTGTCTGAATTCTAGAATCCTAAAACGTCTGARTTCTAGATTCCCAAAATGTCTGAATTCTAGAGTCATAAAATTTTAGAATTCTAGAGTCTCCGGATGTATAATTTCCGGAATGGTAGAATCAAAAAACGTCTGAGTTCTGGAAYCTTAGGACAGTGTGAATTCCAAAATCCCGGAAGGAACGATTCCATGAATCATAGGATATCTGAATGAGAGATTCACGGAATGTCTGAACACAAGGTGACTAAAATGTGTGTTGCAGAACGTCTCTGTTCCAGAAACCCACAATGTCTGAATTCTAGAATTTTAGAACGTCTGAATGCCAGAAACAATGTCTGAATTCTAGATTCACAGAATGCGTGAATTCCAGTATCCCATAATGTATGCATTCTAGAATGCTAACAAGATGTGGGTTCCAGAATTTTAGAATGTACGAATTCTAGAATCTTTAATGTGTCCAAATCCTAGAATCCCAGAACCTTAGAATGTATGAATTCAAGAAATTTAAGAAGGCCTGAATTTTAGAATCCTCGAAAAAATGGATTCCACAATGTTAAAAAGGTGTGTACTCCAGAACTGTAGAATGCATGAAATTTGCAAGTTTAGAAAGTATGGATTCCAGAATGCCCAAASGTATGAATTCTAGAATCCTAACTAGGTCTGAATTCCAGAATYTTAGAGTGTATGATTTCTAGAATCCTAAATAGATCCGAATTCTAGAATCTTTGAATGCATGAGTTCTAGAAGGATAAAAAGTCTGAATTCTGGAATCCTAAAGAGGTCTGAATTCTAGAATCCGAGAAAGGTGTGAATTCTAGAATCACCACATACATGAATTTTAGAATTTTTGAATGCGAGAATGGTATAAATGAAGAGATTCG
>NW_001852356.1:0-1099 GCF_000002415.2 Plasmodium vivax
GGATTCTAGGATTTGGACACATTAAAGATTCTAGAATTCGTACATTCTAAAATTCTGGAACCCACATCTTGTTAGCATTCTAGAATGCATACATTATGGGATTCTGGAATTCACGCATTCTGTGAATCTAGAATTCAGACATTGTTTCTGGCATTCAGACGTTCTAAAATTCTAGAATTCAGACATTGTGGGTTTCTGGAACAGAGACGTTCTGCAACACACATTTTAGTCACCTTGTGCTCAGACATTCCGTGAATCTCTCATTCAGATATCCTATGATTCATGSAATCGTTCCTTCCGGGATTTTGGAATTCACACTGTCCTAAGATTCCAGAACGTTTTTTGATTCTACCATTCCGGAAATTATACATCCGGAGACTCTAGAATTCTAAAATTTTATGACTCTAGAATTCAGACATTTTGGGAATCTAGAATTCAGACGTTTTAGGATTCTAGAATTCAGACACTGGAAGATTCTAGAATTCGGACCTTTTAAAGATTCCAGAGTCCATACATTCTAGGAATCCATAATTCAGACATCTTCTGAGTCTAGGTTTTCGACATTTTCACATTGGAGAATTCAGACCTGTTGAAGATWCYAGAATGCATACATTCCGAGATTCTGGAATTCACACATACTAAAATTCTAGRATWGAGACATCTTTRGATTCTAGAATTSTAACTGTCTACAATTCTWGAACTCAYACATTTTCTGATTCTAGAATTCAGATGTTTTATCGTTTTACAATTCTGTAATTTGGACATGTGCAGATTCTGGAATTCCAGCGTTTTATGATTCTASAWTCCATTCATTTTTGGATTCTAGARTTCAGACCCTTTATGATTCYAGAAATCTGACATTCGATGATTCTASATTTCAGAAATATTTGGGATTCTAKAATTCATACAYTCTTGRAATCTAGAAYTCAYACATTCTAGGATTCTGGAATTCATGCATTCTCAAATTAWAAAAGTCACACATTCCAGAATTCTAGAATACAYGCCTTCTTAACATYGTAGAAGCCATTCTTTCTAGGATTCCAAAATTCAGACGTTTTTACAATGGTAGAATTCATGCRTTCTAGGATTCTAGGATATA
>NW_001852355.1:0-455 GCF_000002415.2 Plasmodium vivax
TCTTTTGTATTATATCTATATCTTTAATATGCAAAATAGAAGACAAATCATATAGATGGATGTATTACTAATGTACTCTGATATATTTTTCTTAGGGAATTAATATATGTAAGTTAATTATATATTATTTTCCACGTCAAATTAAAATGTTCGTAAACTTAATATAAAAGATTAACTAGCAATTTAAATGTTATTTCTGATCTATAGCCATATTGAACATATTTAAATATATTTATATAGAGCAAATATTAGTAATTAAAATAATGCAATTTTTGTAAACACTAAAAGCTTAAAAAAATGATGCTCATTTGAAACCCTGTTTTTAAGTAAAAATCTTTCCATAAGTTCCGAATGCATTTATTAGTTCCCAACATGCAAGTTAACGAATAATTCAATACATAAAGATATTACGAGAATTCAGTTTCCATTAATATAATACATACTATAACCAGATT
>NW_001852354.1:0-1004 GCF_000002415.2 Plasmodium vivax
AAGTTTAAATGTGTCTTCACTAGATTTTTTTTCATCGAAGTATATATTATATAGCCAATAATAAAAAAATTTACATGCTTTATCAATTAAATGATCATGGTGAAGCTTCTTCACATAATCTAAGTATCTCATGGCTACTGGGCAAATATTAATATCTTCGTCCTTACTATATTGCAAAAAAGGTGTACTTGGACTTGCACAAATATGTGTCAAAGTATCATCTTGGGAATTATGGAAATTTTCTATATATTCTTTATATKGTGTAAAAGATCGTACAATCTTATACTGCAGAAAAAATAACAAATTCCAAAAAATTATGTTTGACAACTAAGTTATATTAAATTCATGAAAAATATACTATTACTATTTTATAAAATTTATTATACACAATACAAATATACAATTTCTTCTCCAACATCCGATGACATTATAAGCAAATTCTTGCAAATAAAAAGAAAATTTTTGATTTTTTTATATATTTACTTCCGTATCATTAAAATAATTTAATATAATAAAAATATTTTTAAAGAGTTAATATTTTATTATTATAGTATTTAAGTAAATAATTCAACAATATTTGATCAATAATAGAAAGACATTAAAATACATTAGTATAACTGTGTTGTACAAAAAAAATAGTTTTAAATAAAAATGAATATGTAATAGAAGTAAATAAATAGATAATAAATGAAACAAAAGTATCACATATTAAAACACAAAAGTTAAGGTTATACATTTATATAATAATTTCTAAGTTTTATTAATGATTTGTAGAATAAGAAAAATATTTTTAATATCTAATAAATTGAACATATATATAATTCATTTTCAATTTATTTTATATTATGCTGTCTGTCTCAATTAACATGAAAAATATATAACATACAATAACTAATGCTTATACAAAAAACATATCATGACATGTCATTCAATTTAATATTTGAATAAATAATAATAGGTATCATTTTTTAACTATAAAAATTCATATGCATTAGACGAAATAA
>NW_001852353.1:0-668 GCF_000002415.2 Plasmodium vivax
ATTCATATATAATGTAGATTTTATTGTACATAATATATAATGAATTCTGTAATTTTATGTAAATTATTGAAGAAAAGAAAAGGTTCCTCGGAAATAATTCCTCATATAACATGTGATAAAACAAATATAATTAATCTAAATATAATATTTTATAAATATAAATAAATAAAGTACTAATTATAAAGATTAATTTATGTTTTTTCAGAAATTATGAGAAACTATAAAGAATAACATATTAATTGCTGATTATATTATAGAATAATAATATTTTTTTATTTCATGAATAAAATTAAATATATTCTGGTGTATATACATAAACATATATAACAGAAAAATTTTGAATACAATTTATTATGCATATATATTTTTTAATGTACTCATATATAAAATATATATTTCATGTTTTATTTAGCTATGATAAGAATTATCTTATAATTATAATTCTAAATATCACAGTAATTGTAGCATTCTTACATTATATTATGTTGCGTTATTCATTTTTGTTTAAAATATACATTCATTTTTTTAAATACATCATTTTTTTTTCTTAATATAAATTTACGCTAGATATACGTATTTCTTTTTATTATACTACGAATATATATTTTTATTTTACATGGAGTCCTTATATATATATACATTAATAATTATTATCGAATGAAAAAATA
>NW_001852352.1:0-4517 GCF_000002415.2 Plasmodium vivax
TTTATTAAAAAAATATAATAATAAAAATGTGAACTCAAATATTCCTCTCTATTTTATCTTATGTTTTAGAATATCATATTATATTGATGAATATAGCTTCTCTTATAAGAAGAAAGTATATTATACAGTTTTAAATTTTAAAAGTGGTAATAATATAATGTAAATTTTTTTAAATAAACATAAAAATAAAAAAATTAACATTAAATTATTTTAATATGTATATAAGCGCTTTCAACATATTTTTCATATATAGCATTATAAATAAATATATTCAATTAAAATTATGTGTAAAAGGACATATTTTATATAATATATATTTTATTAATATTGAGTTATATGATAAATTATATATAACAACTTAGGTTCAAATATGTAATAGTGTATATGTATATGCTTTGTAATTCTAAAATTTATACATTTTCTTCTCAATAATTGTTTCAAAAGTAAAATTTTTTCTTCCAAAAAAAACTATCTTCCTTTTTATACTTTATTATTTATAGAATCATCATTAGAATTATGCATTATAATATTAAATATATTATACATCTAATTAAGTATACTACTCATTTTTTTAATTGTATTAATATGTTATATATACCATATTTAATATATTGCCAAGAAAATTCATAATCAAAAATATATGAAAAGTTATTTTTATTCATTGAAGAGACAGAAAATTATACTAGTTTAATTATTTTTTTTAGAATATAAAATTACATAAATATTTATTATGCTATAGTGAATAAAAATATTAATATTAGGAATACTTCCTTACAAGAAAACATTTTCGTTTTCAATTCGTTATAATAAATTTGATATTCTGTGTATGATAGGAATATGTAAAAATAACAAATATATCATTTGTGTTGTAGGTATATTGTACATTAATATGTCTCAATAATTTATTAATGTTATGCAAATATTTAATGTATTTCTATAAGTTATATATAAACTTATTATTAGTTACATAGACCTATTTTTCAATTAGTTTAAATTCTTATTTAATCATTAAGGGGTATTCTTGGTATAATACTGCAATTTTTATAGTTACTAGATAAATCACAGCTGGACAATATTTATGAATATAATTTTGTTGTAGTGGTATGAAAAAAATGATATGTTGTAAATAATATTATTTAATGTAAGACATATATATTAATATCTGTTATATAAGTTTTAATTGTAGTAATGTATGTAATATGCATTTATTATACCATCAATGAAGAAGCATTTTCCTAAAATATATATTTTTTATAATAAAAAATGTAATATATTTTGCTTATTATTTTTAAAATGAATGAATGATTATAGAATAAAAAAAATAAAAGTTTATGCAGTATTTTTTAAATTTCATAATCAATTTTATTAATATTTCTAATGTAATCTTATGAAAGGATATTATTATACACTATGATGGATTATTTAATTGTTATATAATGTTATCCAGGATAATTTAACATTACATCATTTTATGATTATATGTTACACATTTTCTATTTTTCCAATCGTAATGGATGTGATAAATCCTGGAATAAATAATAAAAATTTTTGTATTCATTTGCAGCATTGTTAGAATATTATAGCATATTCATATATTATAAGTATAAATGTATTCACTTATATAAATTTAAATAATATTGACTTTTCCTTTGTAATAATCAAGCAACATATATTATTTTATATAAAACAATAAAATGTTCGTTGGCTATTTTTGCAGAATAATATGTAATTTTTTGCCATAATTCAATTTACTTATGTAATTAATTTTTACTTCATTAAATTTTTCGTAATACTACAAGTTATACAGATAAATTTTGGATACATCATACTTTAAGATTTATGTGATATTTAGATTCATTTATTATATAATATGTATTTAATAATGATATTATTTTGGATTTTATTAAATACAGTTATTAACTGAATTATATTTGTTTTGTTAATGTACATGTTCTAAATAAACTCTTATTTTATGAAGAAATAACGGAACATATGCTATTCCGCAAGAGGAGATATATGCATTGGACCATATCCAATATACCCAACGTCATATTCTTGAAAATCTGGGAATTCTCCTGGTGGAAATCCTCTAAAACTACTAGGAATTTGACGCATTCGTCCTCTTCTTCCTCCAAAGAAAGATCCAACTGGAGTATACTAAAATTAAGAAGAATATTTAAAGAGTTTAAAACATAATTATACGATTATGATAATTTATATTTGAATGTGTTATAAACATATGAGAATATATTTAAAACATTGAATACCTTAAAAAGTAAAAATAAAGCACCCATCCCACCAGATACACCAAGAACAGGTGCTGGTTCAACATCTTTTATAAATGAAGAGATAGTATTTTGTAATGTCCCCAATACCCCAGGAGTATCTGTTTGGGAAACGTAATTTTCTAATTCATGATTTTTCACTTCTGAATGCTCCAAATCCTTCTTTTTGTCTCCCTAATTGGTCTAATAAAGGTGTTTGTGAATCTATAAATTTATTTTCTTCTAAATATTCTTGTCTTCTTGAAGATTTTGGATTTACGGATAATCCTTCTTCTCCGACATTTAGCGTTGGTGATAATGCATTATTTTCTGGAGTTCTTAATATACTTAGACTGGGTGATACTTCTCCATTTGATTCTAATACTGATTTTAGTTGTTCTTCTTGTTCTAGTTCTTCTTGTTGTTTTTTTATTAGTGCTTGTTGTGCTTGTTGTGCTTCTTCCTCTTGTTTTTTTATTAGTGCTTGTTTTGCTTCTTCTTCGTCCTTTAGTTTCTTTAAATATAACAGTGGTTCATGGAAATGTTTGATCCGATGAGGGCATCTGTTATCAGGGGGTAAAGTTAAATTTTTAGTTAAATCTTTAAGGAATAATATTTTATTAAGTAATTCTTCATCTTGAAGCTGGTATACTTCTATAGAATCATTA
Source organism: Plasmodium vivax (assembly GCF_000002415.2). Lineage (NCBI taxonomy): Eukaryota > Apicomplexa > Aconoidasida > Haemosporida > Plasmodiidae > Plasmodium > Plasmodium vivax. The sequence goes on from NW_001852352.1 coordinate 2,933, forward strand.
TATTTTTTAATCAAACGTCCGTATATATCACATCGTACGTCTACCCAGTATTCATGAGTTGATTTTAGTTGATAATACATATCATACATTTGATATAAGATTTTCATTTCTATCATATATATTATCATCTAAGCGTTTTATATCTATGTCACATACAAGACCAGGATGATAATTACCCTTACGGATTTTATAGACTTCCGCTCACAAATTTCTTGAAAAAATTGTAGATTGAATTATTTTTATGCATACCATTGCTTCTGAGTTTTCTATTTAATAAGTAGTTGATATAATTACAGGGAATTCGAGGATCGGCGTCATAAAAAACACCATCACTAGTTACACGACTAGTAATCTCTTTAAAAATTGGCTCATACGAAAAAAGAATAGTATAATTTTGCCTTAATATTTCAACTGCTTTTTTTAAATTGTTCAGACTGCTTTCACTCAAAGATAKMWCATCGAATCTCGGTTTTAAATACTCGTAACATTTATAATCAAGGTACTAAGAGGAAAAAATATCAATTATAATTTATTAAAAATTGAAATAGAACTGCACAATATAATTTATATGGATTCCTAACACGTATACATAATTTAAATATCTAATCTTTATATATGATCAAAATAAAAAAATGAAAATTTACAGTTTTTGATCCGCTTTTACATTTCGCCATTTTATTTTGAAGAAATCAGTAAATGAAAAATAAAAATCTAACGATATATAAATTATTATTCTATAAAATATTATAATGAAAAGTAAATGTGATTTACGGTATATTTTTAATATATTTTTAAGTTTAATTATATAATAATATATATGTATTTTATTTAGATTAACAACATGATACAGTTTATAATTTAATTAGTAACATGTTAAATATTAATATATACATTAGGCTACCATACCCAAATTATCATAAAATAAATATTCATTCAATAAATTTACATGTAAATAAATATATTAAAATGAAGTTATTATTACACACAGGGATATAAATAAATAATGAAAAGCATTATTATGTACATTAATATTTATTATAGTAATTTAATTTTTATAGTGCTATCCTATTAGTATATTCGCTAGGGTTTAATCCTATTTAATATATATTAATGAAAACATTTAAATATTATTTATTATATCGTACATTTATAGTTACATTAATTAAGTTTATATAATATTATATATCATATTTTATTAGAAAGTCATAAAGTTAATTTACAGGAGTAAATAATTTAATGGGAAAAGCATAACTCTTATATCAAGAAAAAAAGATATTTCATCAAACGATTATTATATAGTGATAATATATTATGCGTTAATATTATATAAGTTTATGTTATAAGAAAAATAATTATAATAACAAATTAATATTAATATAGTTATATTACGTAATGAAATAGGAATATCTTATAAAATGTGTAATTATATATTTTTCTCCATTCTACCTTAAAACATTTTTTTTTTTTTTTTCTTAATATGATAAAATAAGAAAATATATTCGAAATATATTTTATAAACTATTAATTTTAGCATATAATGCTTTTTCTTATTTGTGCATTATACAAGAATAAAATATATTTTGAC
>NW_001852351.1:0-878 GCF_000002415.2 Plasmodium vivax
GTTTTTTTTTTTTAAAGACTTTTTTTTTTTTCTTCGTAAAGGCGCGCACATTTTTGCGTCCTTTCGACAAATCATAAAGACCTGTACTGTTTCATTCAACTACACGGATTAAAAGTATTCGTCTGTGCATTTTTGCGAAGCGAGGAGCGTTGCTGCTGTGTGATTCGCGGTGGGCATGCATTTCGCGTTGTGTAAAAGTGTTCAAGTTTTAACTTCTCTGAGAAGAAGATGGGGGAAAGTGTTTACGTTTATACCCTTTCGCTGCATTTCTGTTCGTTAGAAGTCTGCGCCGACGTTAACTGTGCGTGGCGAAGGGGAAAAGGCTGTAAAAGTAACCCCGTCAATTTGCAATTACTTGTGGAGTAGGTTCTCCTTTTATGTCTGCCATTTGGGAAAATATAGCGTGCTGTTGGCGAAAAACGCACCAGGTGGAGACTTCTCCAGGGGTCATTTCTTTGATAGCACCGTCGTAACTACTGCTGGGTTAAACGGAGCAACAACAGATATGTTTTCCTGTCAAAGTGCGAAATGTATTTTTGAGAAGGGGGAAATATCATGTCTCCTCTATTTCTTTTTTTTTAAAAACTGCGCAAGTACCTTTCTGTTTTTTGCGTTTCCCCGTTTGGCATAAATATTTGCCCAAAAAAAGAGCGCATTATTTGTGCTTGCAAATATGGGTCCTTATTTTTTTAAATGTATATTGTCACACCAGAACGGGGCGAAAGACTGTCTGCTCAGCAGGTGCCTTTTCTCATTTGCACATACGTGTGTACATACACGTTTTGGAGTAGTGCAAATATTGTAATTATGTTAATTTGTGTAATTATTTGCATTATGGGAATATGGAAATTTGGTTGGTTCTTTTTTTTTCCCCCCTT
>NW_001852350.1:0-673 GCF_000002415.2 Plasmodium vivax
AGATTACTGTGGCTGCAAATTCTCTGAATTTCCCTATAGGGAATCATGTTCTTTTTTTTTTAAAGAAAGAGGCATAATATAACCAAACTCATTTCAATTACACTTCCAAGTAATGTTACTTTTCAAGAGTAAATGTGTGCTAAAAGGGGCTGCAAAAAGTCTGCCCACAGTTCATAAAAATATGATTTGGAAAACAAAACCCATGTCTATGAAAGTTACATCCGATGTACTCTATAAAGAACAGCTTGATTCCAATTTTTAATCTCCTGATAGTCAGAAAAAGGCACTTTAGCCATTATGATTTCACATAGCAAGTGCTACTTCAAAACACTCAGCCAATTATTCTTTAGTGTCATCTGTTATGTTCTAAAGAATTACCAAATAGTCCTAAAGAATATGTAATTCTGTGAGTTCCTCCATCAGCATGTCTTGTGATTAGCTCAAGCACTGACAGGCCTGAGTTACGTTAAAAAGTTTTTGTTATGTGGTTATAAAGTATTGTAAATAACCATCCTGTGTGTAAGTCATCTGTCTGGGCATCAGTTCACCCAAACTGGATGTGTGATCTGGCCCCTCTGACTCTCACAGTTAGTTTCTTTGGCTAATGATACAGGAGTTAGGAAAGAATCACTTAGGCAGATAGTTAAAGCTATGGGAGCCTTTTTTTTTTTTT
>NW_001852349.1:0-1265 GCF_000002415.2 Plasmodium vivax
CGTCCGAAGATTTGGATTTGATTTCCAGCCCTCTGCCAGTCAGTCTGCCAGGCACTTTCATGTGACAAGCCTTAGGCGAGTCCCTTTCTGTCTCTGATTCCCGATTCCTTCACAGGGATTTAKGTGGGCCTTAACGCCCACTGGGAAAAGATCCCTCTGCCAGCTCAGTGCCTGCTTTCTTGGTTTGACTTGTCAATCTGGACTTGAATACACCTTTGGWTTTGGATTGACTCTATTACCTCTCCTAGAAATTAACACACAAAACTGACAGCTGATTGACAAGAYGAGAAGCAGTTTTCCAAAATTCAAATTGAACTTAATCCTTTCTTMCTAAAAGAATGCTCAAATCAARGGGACRYAGCTCACTCGTTTTGACTTCATGAGCTATGGCAGGTAGAGACAACTTTTTGAAAATACACAGCYAAAASTGTCCGTGCTTTGAATGCTAGACATGTTTTTCAGAATACACAGCTAAAACRGTCCMCGCTTTAAGTGCTAAAAGGAAATTTTCTTGGTGATGAGTGAGAGGTTGGTGACTGAAACCAGCTCATTTCCCATTGACCACTGAGGTCAAATCTCTCAGGTGAGAAGCRAAGTGAGAATTTGAACCAGGCACATTCTCCTTAGAGACAATGGGCCAAAGACAAGTCCGATGGAATCGAATGTTTTTTCATGTTGACATCCATCCCGTCAAGCCCTCGTTAAGCCATTGCAGTGTCACATTGGGCCTGGGGGAGGCGGTGCACCCTGTGAAATTACACGTCCGAAGATTTGGATTTGATTTCCAGCCCTCTGCCAGTCAGTCTGCCAGGCACTTTCATGTGACAAGCCTTAGGCGAGTCCCTTTCTGTCTCTGATTCCCGTTTCCTTCACAGGGATTTATGCTGGGCCTTAACGCCCACTGGGAAAAGATCCCTCTGCCAGCTCAGTGCCTGCTTTCTTGGCTAAAGCACTTAAAGCGGGGCCCGTTTTACGCTGTGTATTTTGAAAAAGTTGCTCGTKCTCTTCAAAGASAAAGCTACTTTTGCTGTGTCTTTGGGTTCGAGGGGAAATGGGAGTCCTCTTCAGTCAGCAGGGACAACACCTGAGTCCTTTGCAGTCGCCTTGTCTGCCTCTGAGGGTGAAATGAGAGTGGTCCCTGTCATCATGAGCCATGTTTGAAAGAATTATTCACATTCCCTACGAGAATAGACGGGTGAAATAGCAAAAGGTGTGTCTTCCTTTGGAGCATGGACGGGTACAAAGCCCACCTCATACCACTAAGT
>NW_001852348.1:0-3750 GCF_000002415.2 Plasmodium vivax
GTATCTAGGGGGCAAAGTGTACTCTCAAAATTATAGTACTCCAGGCACATGCGTACATTTCACCCAATTGTGCTGTTAATATAGTATTGCACACAATATAGTACCCCAAGCAAATTCATACGGCCCATACAATAGTGCTGCGGGCCATCTGCACTTTTCATACAATTGTAATTCTGAGTGAGGGACACTCTTCGAATAATAGTGCTCCACAAACATCAGTATTTTTTCACTCAGTAGTGTTCTTCAAATTATGGCAACTAAAATCTTAAATTTTAAAGCTTTCATATTAGAGACTCCAGGGACATCCGCACTCTGCATACAATGATATATTATAGAAGTCCTTTTCTCATACATCAGTATGTTCAGATAAGTGTACTCCCTATATAATAGCACTCCAATTAGATAAAAATACTTCAAGCAATTATGGTCTTCATGCAATAGAACCTTCTACCCTAACTCCTTCATATAAAAGTATTGAAAGCACAGATATACAACATGTACAATTAGACTCATCATATGATAGTGCATAATTAAGAGCAATTAACTTCAAGCAATCGTGCTCTTCAAATTAGAGAACCCTAAACCTTACCCGCTGAAATAATCATTACAAAAATAAAGAGTAATTCAATTAAATATATAATAAAAAAAAAATAATATATTCTCTCATTAAAACAATTCAGAGTAAAAAGTAAAATATGTGCAATATTTGTTAATAATAATTATTTGGTGAGAAGAATTTTTATTTTTTATGAATACATTAATTTTCTTATTTAAATATTTTCTATGATAAACATGTAATGAAATAGCTGAATTAAAAAATTTGCATACAAATTCATATAATAAAAAATATCGAAATTTTGTTATTAATGAAAATATTATAAAATAAATAACGTTCTTTTAATTTTAGAATATAAAGTTTTATGATATAGAAAATAATTTATATTTTGTGCATGTATAAATAAAATAAATGATCTAACATGTATATCACAGATGAATCATAAAATATATATTCTAATCAATTTCAAACATGATTACCTCAAAAATTATGTAATATAAACTTATTATTAAAAAAATATATGGCATATATAAAATGACAATTGGTTTCTTATTCAGTACGAACCTATATTCGTAATATATTCATTGCAAAAAAAATATTATGTCATTTATTTTTCATAAAATTATATTAAATTTAACCTAATAACTTATAATTTCATTTATTTTCTAATTAAAATAATAATTTTTTTTTATGGATATTATATTATACAAAATTGTTATAAATTATTTAATGATATTACAAAAGGAGAAATATATACATAAATGTTTACATAAAAAATGTATGCTGCTAATGGACATAATGCATATTATTAATTTGTACATATAATATATTGCCAAAAAATATTTATATAAATGATTAAATATTTGTCTTATATATTTTATTGGAATACATAATATAGTTCACATATTTATTACATATTTTCATAATATTATATACATATAATAATCGATATGCTTCATATTATTAAATAACATTAATCGATCATATTTGTTTAAAAGTCATAATAATGAACAATTTGTACAAATTTTATTATCGCCTATTATATTTTTTCTTTTAAATAGTATGAATAAATTAGAATGACGCCTGTTCAAAGCGAAAAGGAAAAACTTGTAAATTTTATTTAGTAAAATAAATATATTAATTGCATATTATTTTAATATTTATATAAGTAGATTAATAAAATATTTATCTATACAAAGTTTTTCATGGCCATTAATAAATTTCCGTCTACCTTTTAATTTTTAGTATGATTTTTTTGAAAATATTGACAGATATATAGAAAATGGAAAAAGTATTGCAGATATTATTGAGATGGATAAATCACCTAAATATTGTGATTCTTTTACTGAAAAATGGGGAAATATATCAGGAAGTAAAGAAATAGCAAAAAAATTTTGCATTCACTTTATTAGTCTATATAAATATTTAAGAGGTGTACAAAGCAATTATAGAGATGGCACTGATTATAAAAATGATTGCGGATTTTTAAACTATTGGGTAAATTGGAAAATACAAAAAGGTGAGTTTAAAGAAGATACCTCTGTCTCCGATTTTCGTGGCTATATGGATAGCCACGTTCTACATTATTTCCATTATGACTTATCAAAAGATTTAATATATGATATTGACAAGGAAGACCCTTAATAATATGAATAGATTATTTAATTTATATGAGAAGTACACAAAACTTAATGATATTATAAATGATGAGTTGGGGATTGATAAACAGTCATTATTATCCTGTCTCAACTGAATGTTGCATTGATTACATTAAAGCTAGTAATATATGCAATCCTGATAATAATAATAATAATAATAATAATAATAATAATAATAATAATAATAATAATGATAGTGTATTTTGTAAAAAACTAAAAAAATTTGAATCAGTATATGAAGGACTTTATACAAATGCGAGTAAAAAAGAACCCGACTTTTCTCATAATTTCATAAGATTATCAGAATGTGGAAATACTAAAATTATGTCAAACAAACTCTTAGGATCAATGGTTGGCATAATTCCCTTATTTGGGATTTTATATAAGGTTAAATAATTAAATATTAAACTATGAATACTATATGGATATCAATAAATTCATTTTAATCATAATTTATTATTATATAGAATTGTATTTTATTATACATACACATATATTTTTTAATTATAGTTTACCCCAATGAGACAAATGTTTAGTTCCAATAAAGGAATATTAAATAATGATATTAGTAATAATGATGAAGAAATGATAAAAATGTCATTAATGGAACAGGAAAATGAATCGTTAGGATTTGAGCAAGAAACATATAATATTAAATATCAACCTGTATGAAATTATTAATTTTCATAGTTTAATAATGATATATTTCCTATTCCTTGCGAAGAGACAATCATATAAATGAAAAAAATACAATATTATAAATAAGTGTAAAAATAAATAACAGGCAATAATAATATAAAATATATATAGTTTGCATTTGAACATTTATTATTCCAAAAAAATATAAATATGTAAATAGATACATTACCAAAGAAAAGATTCATAGCAGATATTGCACTACTGACAATACTCATATTCAACAATTAAATTTAGGTAATCTAGAAATTTTAATATATGTGTACCATATATATTCACTTAAACAAAAATTAATAAAAGAAGATAGCTTATGGATTACGTGTTAGATATTTTAACTTACAGAAGTATATAATAAACATTAATTCTTATGCGTATTTAAATGAAAATATGTTATAGAATATAGTTCTATATATTATATATATTTTTGAAACATTTTTTAATGATATTTTTTTGTTTTATTTGTTTTAGTATTACATTTTTTTGTTATTACGTTTGTTATATGAGTTTGTGTATTATTACTATATTGTATAAATATATTAATTCAATAAAATATGACAACATGTTATATTATAACTTGGATGATATTATAATTACATACATATATATATATTTGTTATAAAAACAATTAATACATTCTATTTATCGATACGATTAAAGATATTTTTTTTATTGAAAACAATGTATCAATTATTATTATATTGCTTTGCAACCTTTGTCCCATATGTTAAATAAAACATTAACTATAATACTATTGATGCATATATTATAATAAATAAAACAAATTTGTTTCAGTACTATACATATAAACCATTAATTATATTAAATATAGTTTTTAGCAAA
>NW_001852347.1:0-817 GCF_000002415.2 Plasmodium vivax
TTATTCACAGATAAAGAGAAATATATGTAAGTACGAAATTGCTTACATATATTAATTTGTGTGATGAATTTTTTTTCGTTTGTATTCAATGCTATGGCTTGAATTACGAATTGCACAATTTTTTTTGTTGCGCTAGGACTTAATGTCCTGTGCTATCCGTTTGTGATTTATACATGAAAGTATATAATCATTTAAACTGGATTTATTTTTTTTTTTTAAATTTAACCGCTTTTTTTAAACCTATTTTACTTTTGTAAAAATATAACACATTTTTTGGTGTTCTTAAAGTTAGTGTAAGGTGTTCTTTCTCATCGCATTTGACATCGTAATTATAGGGGTATCTATCTTGGCCAGATAGGCACTACTGTCATTATGTTGGTCACTGCGGTCCAAGGTTTGTCATAAAGGTTTTTTTTTTTTTGCATATTCCGCCTTCCCTGATTTGACACATGGGGGATTGCAATTTTTTGGATTGCTTTACTCACATGAATTTGATTTTTTTTTTCTATTTCTTTGGTGATTATCAGCAAAGAGGCCATAAAAGTAATTTTTTAAATTGGAAAAGTCCTCCACCTTTTTATGTATAATGTTATTTTGGTTGTAGAGGCACTCATTAAAACTTAATCGATCCGATCATCTGCAGTTTTAATCACATGTGCGGATAATTTGCGGCAGAGTGTTATACATAATTCCAGGGTTCATGGCTTACGAATCGCGCGTAATCCATTTTGTTAAAAAAAAAAAGGGGAACAAAACAAAAATTATATGTAATTTTAACATAAGTGAGTTGACTTAAAATAACAAAAAAAAATTAACA
>NW_001852346.1:0-935 GCF_000002415.2 Plasmodium vivax
TTTTTTTTTTTTAAATTTAACCCGCTTTTTTTAAACCTATWTTTTACTTTTGTAAAAATATAACACATTTTTTGGTGTTCTTAAAGTTAGTGTAAGGTGTTCTTTCTCATCGCATTTGACATCGTAATTATAGGGGTATCTATCTTGGCCAGATAGGCACTACTGTCATTATGTTGGTCACTGCGGTCCAAGGTTTGTCATAAAGGTTTTTTTTTTTTTGCATATTCCGCCTTCCCTGATTTGACACATGGGGGATTGCAATTTTTTGGATTGCTTTACTCACATGAATTTGATTTTTTTTTTCTATTTCTTTGGTGATTATCAKCAAAGAGGCCATAAAAGTAATTTTTTAAATTGGAAAAGTCCTCCACCTTTTTATGTATAATGTTATTTTGGTTGTAGAGGCACTCATTAAAACTTAATCGATCCGATCATCTGCAGTTTTAATCACATGTGCGGATAATTTGCGGCAGAGTGTTATACATWATTCCAGGGTTCATGGCTTACGAATCGCGCGTAATCCATTTTGTTAAAAAAAAAAAGGGGAACAAAACAAAAATTATATGTAATTTTAACATAAGTGAGTTGACTTAAAATAACAAAAAAAAATTAACAAATATTCGTACATAAAATTAAAATTAAAAAAAAAATATATGTGAATATACAGGCACATATATTTTAAATTTTACAGGAAGCTGCGCTTGCCATTTTCCCTTAAGTGTATAAAAAAAAAAAGGATTTGAAAAATCGCGTTGCACTTTGGGCAACTGCGCGAATTAAAAGTGCCCTCACTTTGTGTTCTCTTTTAAAAAATTATTCGCAAATCGCATTTAATTTGTGCGCCATTTTGACTATCTTATTTTCAATTGGGGAATTTCCAGTAAACAGAACTCCGCGTCAGTTGTGCTATGTATGCAAATGTGCTTGCTTTCTTA
>NW_001852345.1:0-1208 GCF_000002415.2 Plasmodium vivax
CCGATCATCTGCAGTTTTAATCACATGTGCGGATAATTTGCGGCAGTGTTACACAATTCTTCCAGGGTTCATGGCTTACGAATCGCGCGTAATCCATTTTGTTAAAAAAAAAAAAAGGGAACAAAAACAAAATTATATGTAATTTTAAGATAAATGAGTTGACTTAAAATAACAAAAAATAAATTAACAAATATTCGTACATAAAATTAAAATTAAAAAAAAAATATATGTGAATATACAGGCACATATATTTTAAATTTTACAGGAAGCTGCGCTTGCCATTTTCCCTTAAGTGTATAAAAAAAAAAAGGATTTGAAAAATCGCGTTGCACTTTGGGCAACTGCGCGAATTAAAAGTGCCCTCACTTTGTGTTCTCTTTTAAAAAATTATTCGCAAATCGCATTTAATTTGTGCGCCATTTTGACTATCTTATTTTCAATTGGGAATTTCCAGTAAACAGAACTCCGCGTCAGTTGTGCTATGTGTGCAAATGTGCTTGCTTTCTTATCATTTCAAATTTATTTTTTCATTTCCATAACCCACAATTGTTCTTACACCATAAAATATGAAATTGGTCACTCCGCGAGGGCTGCAAAAATTAATGGTGAGAAATAAATTGGCTTAGAATCCCCATGTGTGGGCATTGCTGGTGCTTGTACTTATAACATGTTAAACTCTTCATGGATTTTATTTTTTATGGCACTTGGCAGTACATATAAAATAAATTTTAACATCTCCAGCAAATCATATAATACGTTTGCGTGTGCTTATTTTTTTTTGCGATACTATATATTTCTCATTGTAACGAATTGATCTGATTTTCCGCTTAACAATGTGGAATATATTTCGCTTATCCGTTCATCGAATTTTTTGTGCATACCAGCTGTGTTTATATTTTATCATTATTATACAACTTATGCCTTCAATAATTCACACGTTAAGGGTGTAAATGATGTTATGGGGGTATTTTCCCCCCCAAAGTTATAATCATGAGGTGAATATCCTCTTTTTAATATAGCACATATTTATGGATTCAACTGGAATGCCTATATAAAAATTTTACCTAGCCATATAAGTTTTTTATGTATTTTATTCACGTTCCAATGAACGATTATTCTCCACTTATATTTTTATGCTACATTTGTTAGTGTCATTTTAACTTGCCTTAATCTTCTAAAGTATACATTTGTTGCAGTTTTTTTATTTT
>NW_001852344.1:0-931 GCF_000002415.2 Plasmodium vivax
ATATGATTTGCTGGAGATGTTAAAATTTATTTTATATGTACTGCCAAGTGCCATAAAAAATAAAATCCATGAAGAGTTTAMCATGTTATAAGTACAAGCACCAGCAATGCCCACACATGGGGATTCTAAGCCAATTTATTTTCTCACCATTAATTTTTGCAGCCCTCGCGGAGTGACCAATTTCATATTTTATGGTGTAAGAACAATTGTGGGTTATGGAAATGAAAAAATAAATTTGAAATGATAAGAAAGCAAGCACATTTGCACACATAGCACAACTGACGCGGAGTTCTGTTTACTGGAAATTCCCAATTGAAAATAAGATAGTCAAAATGGCGCACAAATTAAATGCGATTTGCGAATAATTTTTTAAAAGAGAACACAAAGTGAGGGCACTTTTAATTCGCGCAGTTGCCCAAAGTGCAACGCGATTTTTCAAATCCTTTTTTTTTTTATACACTTAAGGGAAAATGGCAAGCGCAGCTTCCTGTAAAATTTAAAATATATGTGCCTGTATATTCACATATATTTTTTTTTTAATTTTAATTTTATGTACGAATATTTGTTAATTTATTTTTTGTTATTTTAAGTCAACTCATTTATCTTAAAATTACATATAATTTTGTTTTTGTTCCCTTTTTTTTTTTTTAACAAAATGGATTACGCGCGATTCGWAARYYATGAACCCTGGAAGAATTGTGTAACACTGCCGCAAATTATCCGCACATGTGATTAAAACTGCAGATGATCGGATCGATTAAGTTTTAATGAGTGCCTCTACAACCAAAATAACATTATACATAAAAAGGTGGAGGACTTTTCCAATTTAAAAAATTACTTATATGGCCTCTTTGCTGATAATCACCAAAGAAATAGAAAAAAAAAATCAAATTCATGTGAGTAAAGCAATCCAAAAAATTGCAATCCCCCC
>NW_001852343.1:0-931 GCF_000002415.2 Plasmodium vivax
CAAATATATTTATGCTTGAAATATATAATTATTTAAAATGTCTTAACATAATGTAAAATAAAAAAAAATAATTATCAATATTTCTCATAATGTTTATCATAAAAATTATTTCTAAAAATAAATAATTATACAAAAAATAATCGTAATAAGATGTAATAAAGAACTTACACATATAACCTAATTTAAAAATATATATTCTTACATAATGTATAATAGTGTCCTTTTATTAATCATCAATGGAAATAATTATTAATATTATTATACAATATAGAAACTGAACGTAAATAATTTTATATAATATTTCATTTATTTATCTTACGTTTTTTATAAATAAGAGCTAAATTTTATTACCATATTTTATTTAAATTATATATACATTTTTGCCTTGAATAATCTTTACGTATTACATAATTATTATACTACACATTAACTATAATATAACAGCTAAATGACTAATAAATGCTAATACTTATGATATCTCCCAAATTAGTAGCAACAACTACAATATATCATTTTTTTAATATTATTATCTGAAGATTATATGGATAATTCCTTTCAACCTTATATTTAATAATATTTATAAAAATTACAGTATCATAGGTTGAATATCTCTTTAATTTATATTCAGATTTACAAAAAATTAATAATCCTAATTGTGAGACTAGTAATAACTTCACATATATTTTATATATGCATTATTTAATACACTCCCAACAGTAAAAAATTATTGAGATATTATTGTGCATAATATACACATTCCATATGATAATGTCGATTTTGTGAATGATTCTTGATGTGCGCAAAATTATGAAAATTATTATAACAAATGGAAAAATTAAGTGTAAGAAAAGTACACAAATTTAGCATTATTTTTATTTCATTAATATATTTATAGAACTATTAAATCTTCTACATTAATAATTTTTTTATG
>NW_001852342.1:0-791 GCF_000002415.2 Plasmodium vivax
GAAAAGAAGGGTCTACAGGGCCCCATGTAAAGTTCAAAATCCAGCAGGGCAGTCGTTAAATATTAAAGCTCCCAAATAATCTCTTTTGACTTTATGTCTTATATCCAGGCCAGAATATTGTGACGGGTGAGCTCCCAAGGCCTTGGGAAGCTCCGTCCTTGTGGCTTTGCAAAGGTCAGCCCTCATGGCTGCTCTCATGAGCTGGCATTGAGTGCCTGTGGCTTTTTTCCAGACATAGGATGCAAGGTGTTGGTTGATTTGCCATTCTGGGGTCTGGAGGACAATGGCCCTCTTCTCCTAGCTCCATAGACAGTGCCCCAGTGGGGACTCTACAGGAGGGCTCCAACCCCACTTTTCCCTTCTGCACTGCCCTAGTAGAGGTTCTCTCTGAAGGCTTCACCCCTGTAGCAGGTTTCTGCTTTGATACTCAGGCTTTTCCAAGGCTTATGGCTTACACCAGGCGTCCCCAAACTTTTTACACAGGGGGCCAGTTCACTGTCCCTCAGACGGTTGGAGGGCCTCCACATACTGTGCTCCTCTCACTGACCACCAGTGAAAGARGTGCCCCTTTCCTGAAGTGTGGCAGGGGGCTGGAAAAATGGCCTCAGGGGGCCGCAGTTTGGGGATGCCTGGCTTACACTTTCTGAAGCAGTGACCTGAGATGTGCCTGGGCCCCTGTGAGTCATGGCTGGGGCTGGGACACAGGCAGCAGTGTTCTGGGGTGGCACAGGACAGGGCAGGGAGCCCTAAGCCTGGTCCACAAATCATTCAGTCCTCCTATGCATCTGGGC
>NW_001852341.1:0-737 GCF_000002415.2 Plasmodium vivax
TAAGTGATATGTACTGGGTCATGCACTACTTTAAACCATTTCCCAAAACACAGGATATTTGACCTTGTCCACATTGCTGGCTCGCAAAGAGTGCTTTCTAACTTATTTCTATCTTAGTAGTGAACAGGCATTATCTGCCTCTTTAGGCTATCTTTATTCTATCTTTATTCTATGAAAAAACACTGAGCACGTGCTTATCAAAAATAATCACTTGTTCACAAAGAATAAATACGTGGGTCAGAGTCTGCTCTGGGCTGGCAGCTGGGAAATGCTGTCAGACCCCTGATGTCCCACTCTGATCCCACTTTTGCACTCTATCTTTGTTTCTATTTCTTAATTCCTTCAGTGCCACCTGGATTGGGGTCTCTATGACCGAGCTGGTCTTGGCAGCCAACCATTCCGCCACAGCAGCTACATCAGCCTTAACGTGAGAGACCCCATGCTAATGGGTTCATACATGACCCTCTTATTCCCACCGTAGTTATGCCTTTCATTAGTTCACTGCAAAAGTGCTGGGGTAGCCAAGTACAGAATAACTTAGCCAGTTATTCTATCCACTTGGTTTGTTAATGACTCTTGCCTAGTAGATGTAACTAGCCTGTGATACCACGAAATTCACACTTCATGCCTACTCCCATATGTCCATCCACATGTCACTACATAAAAACTCCTAGTCTCCTACCCTTTCATCTTGCTTATTCCAGGCCTCAGCCAATCAGTTAAGCTATTTGCCACTG
>NW_001852340.1:0-695 GCF_000002415.2 Plasmodium vivax
TTTGTATCATCTGTACACCTCATGACACGCTGAGAGTTAAATAAATAAAAATTACGGAAGTTTTCTAAAGCATTACAAAGCTCATTTTCACTACCATTTTTACATTTGTTCTGAAAACTCATATATGTTTCTAAACATTCCCCAATGTTATTGCATGTATCATCGCTAGTTGGATTAGAATGATCTATGACTTCGATCAATTTTTCATACATCTCGAGTATTTTTTTGACGTTTACTATTACTTCTTTATCAATATATTTCATATTATCAATGCAAGCGTTCAATTTAGGATATTTACTTTTATATGTGCCAATAAATTGTCTGTAAAACTGTTCAGTTAAAGTATTACCCATAATATTTCTAACATGGTCATTTATAAACAGGTTCAAATATTTGCAATCTTTAATTTTATCATTTTTATATGAAGATTCATTCATATGTTCTAAATATTTTACAACCTTTTGGCAAGGTAAAACAAATTTACTGTTGGTAGAAATTTCCCCACTGACATAATTACAATATACGCCATCTCTATGATATGTTGTATGAGTAATTTGATCAAAAGTAAATTTACTCTTAGGAAGAGTGCTTACATAATTATACTGTATAAAGGTAAACGTATAGAGTATAAATTAATAAACTTATATTTATAGTATATTTTACATATTTTCAAGAGGAATAATATAAATTTAATA
>NW_001852339.1:0-3543 GCF_000002415.2 Plasmodium vivax
ATATATTTTTGTATTTCTTTTTTTTATTATTATATGAATTAATAATTAAAATTGGATTGCTTATTAAAATTCTTGGTAACATTTAAAAGAAGACATTCCATTGATATTAAATATTGAATATTAAATTCTTATATATAAAATATATGGTACTGAAATATTCACCAACCATATGATTAACTAAAGAGAAAAGTTACGCTTTCAATGCGCATTTAACTTAAATTTTATTTTAAAAAATTAAACAAGAAGGAAATACATTATACTTAATCATAACACACAAAGATAATATATCCAGATTCACCGAAATAATTAGAATATTATACATTCTTTTATTTTTTTCTCAAAATTTCATTCTAAAGCGTAAATGAAATATTATAAAATATTAAATGAGTTCCAAGATAAATTTTGCAAAATTTTCATGATCTATGAAAAATTTAAAAAAATACGAACATTTTTAGCAAATTACACATGTTACATGCATACTAATGTAGTATTATTGTATTATTTTTTATTTTTAAAATTATTATTACACAACTTTTATAATAATATAGTAGCCTACTTTTATATATTTGTTTAACTATTTTTTTATATTTATTCTAATTTTATAAAGACAAAAATGATATTCTTTTTCATTAAATATATTATACTTACTGTTTTAGTACATATATCTTGTTTTTATAATCATAATGAATAAATTTAAGGTTACATAATATATATATTTCGTTTATACCATCAGATTATGACAATTATTATAAAGGAATTAGTACAATCATACGTATAATATAGCAAATACACCATAATAATTTATTTATTTGAACTTTTTCATATATATTACATATATTTTATATAAATCCAGCTATCAATTTATGTGTAAAGATTTATTACATATAAATTTTTCATATTATATGTAAATATTTAAATTATAATTCATAATTTTCTGAAATATATTTGATTTTATTTGTATTTTTTTGTTTAGTATTACTTTTGGGTTTTTTTTTTTGGGGGGGGTTTTTTCTTAGTATTTTCATATCAATATACATTAATATTTATTTATTACTTCATATAGCGAATTGTTATTTGTATAATTCTCCTCGAAATTAAGGAACTCATAACATGTATATTTATGTTATTATAAAAAAGTTATGTCTAATATAAATAAAACATTGTAATATTTTACTATTATTTTTAATATAATTCTACGAGAGAATTATACATAATATCTACGTATATAAAGTTATTTTATAATAAAATTTAATGTTTTATATATTTTTTCGTGTCTGATTAGATCTAAAACGTGCACGTTCTTAATTTATGTATTCCCTAATCGTACTTATATATCAAAATAAAAACATAATAATATTTTAATATAACAAGAAAATATAAAAAAATTAAAATATTTTTATCATTTATATTAATCTTACTTAAACAATTGCATACGAAAATAAAAAAATATAAATATAGAGATGTATCAATAGATCAACTTAAAAAAATCAAATAAAAATTATAACTCTGTATTTATCTGCTTATTCTCAAACATACAAGTATATTTTACTATCTAATGTACACAATTACTGTAACTTACTATTACTGCATTAGATATGAACACAATTGTTAATATATTCAACACATAAATACAATATATTCCAAAAATTATAAAGAAAATAAAACAATTTTTAGTATATATATCAATATCTTATAATAATTTATGAACAGTGTAGAACAGAAATGAAAAATATATATTGTATCATTCGAATTAACATAAATTTATATATGTATTTTGAATTAATTAGTATAATAATGTAACTAATTATGTATATTTATAAAATTCCAATAATTATTTATATATTTTTAGAATCGAATAATCAATATATGTTTTGCAAATAACACTATTTACTGCATTTTTCTATGATTAGTCATATGTACGACGTGTTATTCATTTTAGTTTTCCCAGATTTCAATCTTTTGTATTTTAAAAATTTTAAGAATAAATAAATACTTGTCGATAGAAGTATAATATAAAATGGCATAAAAAGTACACAATTTGTGCCGCAAATATAATTTAATTTAGTTATACAATCTTTATGTTTATCTTGAGCAGTTTGACTTATACGGCAAGATAGCCATGGGTGCATATTGTAACATTTATCCAATATAGGAATTATGATTCCAATTAATGAAAATAATGAAAGTAATACAATAGGTAATCCATAGCTTTTGTATAATTTTTTTATTAAGTGTTTTTTTCCATTTTTTATATTTTCTTCAAGGCTACATATATGATCAAATTTGTCGAATACTTTTTTTTCACAATAACATTCCAACTTAGCTAAGCCACTTTTTTTATTATATCTTTTCTTATAATCGTTTCTATACAATTCCAACTTATTTAAATTATTCTTACCTAATTGTTTATATATTGTTATGTTTTCAGCTCCATTCTTCATTCTCCTATTGTCTCTATAATTGGATGCTTTGTCTAGTAAATGGACGTGCACATTTTTATTGGCTAATTCATTCTTTGCTAATAATCGATAATTTTTTCTTCCTAATATTCCATAAGCTTTATGTGACTCATTAAATTTATTATTTTTCAAATACTGAATAAAAAATTTAATATTAATAATATTATAAAATTGATAACGGTATAATATAAAATATTATTATATAAATGTCATTATAGAAAAAAAAAACGTATGATTCAATTAAATGTCAATGCTATACCAAATCATTGCAGTAATGACATATCCATGCTAAGAGAAAAAGAGTAAAAATTTTAGGGAAAATGAGCATCCCCATTTTTTTCATAATAAAAATGTTTCTAAATATAAATGTTTTTGCACTAATGTAAAATTGTAGTTCTTTATTATTCTTAAAATTTATAGAATATAATAATCCTATTTATAATTTATTTTAAAATAATTTAGTTGTCAAAAATAATTAAATCTTATAATATTCAAATTATAATCAGAAGATATATATATCAGCAGATATATATGCATAAATTTAGTATAAGTTATTTTCAAACACTAACAATAAGTGAGCATTGGGAATAATTACATTTCATAAATACGATAATTAATATATAAATTTGTATTATTATGATAAAATGAGGATATAAACATATTTTTATACATAATTTTAAATATATCTTATTCTTTATTATCTTAAAATATCCTATTCATTAAAAATAAATACAGTATAAAATGTAGATAATCTGTTAATCTCTATATGTATAGAAAATCTTCTAATTTATTATTTTTCTAAATAAATAATATACTTTTTAATACTAAATTTAACACTTATGATTCTTAAAAATCCTTTGATTGCTAAGAAAATTGTAATGATAATTGACAGTTCTAATTTTATTTGTTCATTATAAAGGATAATAAGATAACTACCTACATATATGAATAATTTACAAAATATAATATATCCTTAGAGAAAAATCTATGAACTACTACTTATTTTAGCTATATACTGATTTTAAGTTATGAATGTTATTACCTATACAACTTTGCTATATTTTTTTATAGTATCATATTCTAT
>NW_001852338.1:0-3879 GCF_000002415.2 Plasmodium vivax
ATAATGTATTTACATAGAAATTACCATAATCATAAAATTGCATTTTAATATTCACTAATTTTTCTTTTTAATATTAGTATACTCCGGTTGGAGCCTTCTTTAGAGGAGGAAGAGGACGCGTACGTAGAATTCCTAGTGGTTTCCACGGACAATTCCTAGGAGAATTCCCAGATATTCAAGATTATTATGGTGGAAATATTGGATATAGGCAAATGAATCCTCTAGCGGAATAGGCCATGTTGCGTTATTTCTTCATACAAAATAAGTTTATTTATAAGGTGACCATAAAAAAAAATAAAAATCATGCATTTTATAACTATATTTAAACAATTCAAACATAATATCCCTAATAAATATATTTTTCCTAATAACTAAATCTACATATCACATAGTTATTTATATAAAATTGATCCAAATGCATCACATATATAGTTGTAGTATTATGATAAATGTCATAAAATGATAAGAATTACATAAAAAAATGTATAATTATAAGAAGATTGCATTTATTGTTCAAAAGATGCATTACAAAACTAATAATAATTGATAAAAAATATATTCCATAATTATTACAATGAAAAAAGCATCACTATTTATAAGTATATATGTCAATATACATATACTTGTAATATGTAAATATGCTAAAATTTCTAACATGCATAATAAAGTAATAGATTAATCTAATCACATAACTACTTTTTTCCTATTAAAACAAATGCTTACAATTTATGTAATTATATTATAATAAATGAATAAAAACACATTACATGTATAAACACCTACATAAAAATGAAACAACTTTTTATAAAAATAAATTAATCTAAAATATATTAACAGAATATTTAAATATAACCTCAACAATTTATTTATATACATTCAAGAAATGTAATGGATTTTATACTAATATTATGTGTATTTATTTTTTATAATTATATGTTTATATACTAAAAAATTTTATTAATTTATGAAACTAATATATTTTAACAATGGAAATGAATAAACATACAGATTATGCCGTAAAAGAAATATATTTTTTCTTTTTCGTATATGCTATTAATAGTCTATATATTGTCTTTTAATTTATCATTATGTTATATAAAGATCTATATCGGAAAAAATTATGTTTAATTATTTATATTATACATCTCTTCCCTGTGCAATTCATAGGTATTAATTTTAAAATATTTTACGCCTATATATTATATGACGAATTTAATATAGAAAAAACTGAACATGTAGATACGCTTCATTGTTATTGCAGAAGAAATATATTTTACGTGAACATAGCTCACTATAAACTTTGTAAACTTTATGGAAAATTTTTATCCGTTTTATTAACAATTATGCATGAAAAAAAGTGATAACGATCAATATTGAAGATATTTGACGTTTCAGTTAAACCATGAATTAAGAAAAATACATGATTCTTACAATCTTAATACAACCCCCCAAAAATTATATTTTTACGAATTTTTTTTTATGTATCAACACAAACTAATATAATTTGAGAAATAATAAATGTAATTACATATATAACATCTCATAGATATATAAACTTATGTATGTAATTACATGGAATGTATAATTTATAATACAATGCTTTTATGTTTTATGTTCAACAAAATTAATGTAATTAATATATGTTATTAGATGTGCTTTATATTTTGAATTTCAGTTCTTGCAAATTTTAAAAATGTATAATCATATAAATGCTGAATTTATGATAAATATGTAAATAAAATAATTTTGCATTAGTTAATAAAATTATCGCAATGTTCTTAATGTATATATCATTTTATGTTGCAATATTATATATAATTATCATGTTAATATTTTTTTAGCACTATTGCCTCTTATAACGTTAGTAATTAAAATTTGTCTTCTTATATATATTCCTAATTAAAATATAAAATTTTAAATATTTCATATCTTTATAATATATATTTCATCTAATAGTATGTGCTTCTTCTTTATTTTATAGTTATTTTAAGTGTTATTATAAGATATATTATACGTTTTATCCGAATCTTTCATGCTTTCTTGTTCGAAAGGTTGTGTTAAAAAATATTCACCTTCTTCATTCTTCAGGTCATTTATTATATTATTTCTAATTTTATTCGCTTTGCCGAACCGTGATCCAAGGGGTGTCATCTTGGATTCAAGTTGGAATAATTAAATATACAGAATATGTTCATTTTTAAAATGTAAATATTGAATAAAAGGTTAAATTATTTACTTTAAAATATTAAAATATTATGTTCTATATAACAAATTTATTTACCTTATACAACATTGGAAATAATACAAAGAATACGGAAGCAGGTAAAGCTACATTTAAAATAGTCTTACTACTACCATTTTCCGTAGAACCTTTGGGATTTACATCAACTGTTTGATGTTGTGCGCTAACTTCATTCACCTGAGTCTCATCTGAATTTTGAGCAAGTGCTATTACTTCATTTCTATTACACTGACTTTGATTTTTGCATCCTAATTGATGAATAAGTTTTATTGGATCATATTTATCAAAATCCTTAAATTCAGATACACACTTATTATTTGAACTAGAACAGTCAGATTTTAAATTTTCATACTTTTCTTTTATGGAAGTCAAATATTTACACGTCTCATTACAACCATTCTTATTAAGTAATTCCCAATTTTCAATTTTTGGGTAATTATAATAATAATCATACATCTCTTTCCTAAATTTGAAGTCGTTTACAGAAAGATTAAGAGGAGGTCCATTGTAAGGTTTACATATATATTTTTCTTTATCCAAAGTTTTTATAATATTATGCCATGCAACTTGCAACATAGATATTATTCTTAAGTAATCGTTATCTTCAGTTACTTTTAGTTCGTTAATTACATGATCATACAACCAGTAGTGTAAAAATCCGCAAGTATCTTTTACAAGCTGATCATTTTTTTCTTCATAATTAAGATTTTTTAAATTCATTTTGAGTCTATGGCAAAGCATATTAATATCTGAATATTGAGTAAATTTTCTAGTTATTTCTTCACATTTAGTGATATTACCTAATTCAACATTAATTTTATTATACTGATCGTAAATTTTTTTCGATGGCAACATATGTTCTTCATTTTCCTATAAAGAAAATAGGAAGAATAATATATATTCAAAAATAAGATACCATACATCGTTTTTCTTGCACAAACAAACAGTAATATTACATATATAATTTTATTAACAAACTGGAATATATACGTCAGTTGTCATATTTTAAAACTTCTTCTAATGATTCTATTTATGAATTGTAATATATAATAAAAATTTTAAAGGTAAAAATATTAACACTAGAAACTCAAAAACTTAAATTCATATAAATAAATTCATACTGCTATAAAATATCATTTGATTTTCATAAAATTATTATGAATTTCACAATATTGCTTTTTTTATTAAAAAATATTTAAAATTTTAAAATGATATTTAATTTAAATGACACATTTATTTATAGTTAAAAAATCT
The DNA here is from genome assembly GCF_000002415.2 of Plasmodium vivax. NCBI lineage: Eukaryota > Apicomplexa > Aconoidasida > Haemosporida > Plasmodiidae > Plasmodium > Plasmodium vivax. Next base: position 3,497 of record NW_001852338.1, read on the forward strand.
AATGTTTTATATATGATAAAAGTCAATTATGATCAATTATAAAATATGCGAAATTTTATATTTATTCGTTTATTAATATATTAATAATTTATATAATTTTAATATTATCGCAATTTTTTCTATGTTTTAACACATGAAAAATAATAAAAATAAAAATAACAATTAATATTTAAAATATTTTTTTATATTCAATAGTATTCTATAAGTGTAATTCAATTATTATTAAACTTATAAAGGTTTGTTTTTACATTTAGTAACACATATAATACATGTGTATGTATTGACTATATTTGAAATGTATAATATTTCAAACGACATTTAATATTATAAATATGAATAACAATATAGTACTTTAGTTACGTCGCCGTAACATATCAATATTT
>NW_001852337.1:0-1130 GCF_000002415.2 Plasmodium vivax
AGAGACTCATGTAAAGTGATGGAATATGCTGTTAAAAGATATATTGATGATTATATGAAATATCGTCCATCAAGTGTAGCAAATGAGTTGAGCTACTTTAGTGTTATTCTAACATATTATGGTAATGAGTGTTATTCAAAGGTTTATGATATATTTGTAGACGCAAAAGAAAGGCCTAAACGCAATGATGGAATATATAAGCAAAAAATGGAAGATATGAAAAAAGCAAAATCTAGAGAAAATTTACTCAACACTAGGCTAGGAGATTGGTTACGTGGAAGTAAATATTACATTCCGGGTGATAACGGTGATTATTATTATCAACTAAGGTTTGTTAGATTGCGCATGTTCAGAGAAAAGTTCTTGCCACCTATTCTTGCTATGTTGGGTGCATTCTTGATATTTTATGCCCTCTATAAGGTAAAAAATAACTTTTATATAGTAATGGATATTTTGCTTTAGTGACTATAACATATTTTTTTTAATTTCCTATATATGTTATAAACTTGTTTTTTATATGATAATTATTTACAAATTTTTATTAGTTTACGCCACTTGGACGATCCCTGTTACGCACACGAGCAAAAGTAAGGAAAAGAATTCGACCTAACCTTAATTATGACGACATTGTGTTATTATATGGAAGTGATGAGTCCTTGGATACCACTACTGATGATAGCAGTTATAATTTATCATACGCGTCCTCGTCGGATAATTAGTTAAAAAAGTAACAGTGTTGAGCACGTTGCACTCCCTTTGTTTTGTATTTAAATAAAATGTCTTAGATTTTTACTTCAATGTTTTTCTTTTTTTTTAAAGATACATATTTATAAATATATAATTCATTAAAGATATTATTATTTGTTCAAAATTCTTTAATTATTTGATTATATGCATGGAGAGATGGATATTAATATGAACTAATATAATTGTTTGTGAATTCTTTTTTTATTATATATGATTACGTTATGTAATTAGCATGGCTATATTTAACTCAGGAGTATAGCGGAATATCCCTTTTTTTATTAAATGATTATTAGATAATTTAAGAATGACATTTTAATATTTTTTATTACTGGAGTATGGAAATTAAAATATGTAGGGGAGTCCCCATAAATATATACGTTCTA
>NW_001852336.1:0-1142 GCF_000002415.2 Plasmodium vivax
TATACAAGCTATTATAAGATAATTTAAAAAAATTAATTTATTAAGAATAATCTTGTAATAATTTTCTCTCTATGTATTTGTATTTTAAATATAATATTTAAGAACCTTGTAATACAATAATATAAGCACAAAACAAGTTGTTATTATAGCTATATTTTCTAATGCAGAACTAGATATATCAGGTTTAAGTATCACTAAAAATATGATACGCTATATGGTAATCCCTCTTTTTGAATGGTGTTTGTTCAGTGTCCTCKGTATATAATAAATCATTATGTTCTTCTTCGTCAATATTCACTATATTTYCCCCTTTTCCTTTACGTAATGTCTTTCCAAAGGGTGTGAACTAAAATAAAATTGAAATTMAAGCATAATAAATATATTACTCWYATTATAGTAAAATTTTACTAAYGTATTTTATATTTATTATAGYAAAATATTTATATTTAAWAWTATCATTAATGATAACCYTATATAAATAGTAAAARATTGAGGATACTCCTATAGCAGAACCAACGACAGAAGTTGCTGTCGTAGTAGTACTATTTTCAGTATGGAGAAGATGAGCAATTTTGTCAAATTCTAACCATTTCTTATTTTWTATATATATATAAAGTGGATTTCCTTTATATTTTTCAAAAGATAWGTATTTTTTACTGGGATCAGTGCTATGATCCTTATATTCAGAGTTTATCGAAATTCCTGTATATTGGTTTCCATCCTTGCMTACATTTAGGAATTCTTCGAATTCGCTACAATAATTATTACTTGATGGATWAATGGRACAGTTATTAATACTATTCATAAACTCGATTTAAAGCTTCTTCAAAGTAGTCCATATACTTACATTCATTTACATTGCAAGTATCTAATATTTGATCACTTGTATGTAAAATTATATTAAGGGCATATAGCTTTATCATCTTTTTTATCTCATYTTTTTTTAAACTATAAAATGTGCATGGWTTATTAGGTTTARCTYTCACTTCTTTTTGTACATAATTATTCAATCCTTGGAAAAGCTTTTCAWTTTCAGAATCATCGAAATCAGATTTCAWTATTTTATCATATAACCAATATTTCAAGTAGATACACCCCATTTCGTTTACTTCTTCGTGTTTTTCTCAAAGTAATCATCTTCC
>NW_001852335.1:0-1465 GCF_000002415.2 Plasmodium vivax
CAAGGTTTAACGTTTGCAAACTACTATTAGGAAAAAATAATTATACAAGCTATTATAAGATAATTTAAAAAAATTAATTTATTAAGAATAATCTTGTAATAATTTTCTCTCTATGTATTTGTATTTTAAATATAATATTTAAGAACCTTGTAATACAATAATATAAGCACAAAACAAGTTGTTATTATAGCTATATTTTCTAATGCAGAACTAGATATATCAGGTTTAAGTATCACTAAAAGTATGATACGCTATATGGTAATCCCTCTTTTTGAATGATGTTTGTTCAGTGTCCTCTGTATATAATAAATCATTATGTACATCTTTGTCCATATTCACTATATTTTCCCCTTTTCCTTTACGTAATGTCTTTCCAAAGGGTGTGAACTAAAATAAAATTGAAATTCAAGCATAATAAGTATAATCCTCACATTATAGTAAAATTTTACTAATATATTTTATATTTATTATAGTAAAATATTTATATTTATAAATATCGTTAATGATAACCTTATATAAATAGTAAAAAATTGAGGATAATCCTACAGCAGAACCTACGACAGTAGTTCCTGCGATAGTGCTTGTATTTTTATTACTTAAAAAATAAGATGTTTTAAAAAAATTTAACAATTTTTCATCCTTTAAATATATGTAAAGCGTTTCATTTGAATATTTTTCAGAAGATAGTAAATATTTTCCTGGGGTATTATCTGTACTCATCGTAGGTTCATAGTTTATTGAAATTCCTGCATGTTCATTACCTACCATATACTTATTTATGAATTCATTGAATTGATTACAATAATTATTATTCGAAGGATCAATGGAACATTTTTTAATACTATTAAAAAAATCGTCTAATCCTTTTCCAAAATAGTTCATATACTTACAATTTTCACTATCACAAGTTTCTATGTTATTAGTATTGTCATATAATATTGCATAAAAGGCATATATGTTTTTGAACGTATTAATTTGATTTAATGATAATTCGTTAAAATTGCAATAATTATTATCACCATCATCATTTTTATCTATTTTTCCATTTATATATTGTGTGTACCCTTTAAAGAGATCTTTAATTTCGGATTCATTGAGACCCTTAGATACTATTTGATGATATAACCAGTACTTCAAACATATACACCCAATTTTTTTTACTTCAGTTGTGTAATCATCATCAAAGTAATAATTAGTTTTGTCATTACTTGTAAAATAAACCCTATATAAATTGCTGTATAGCGCTTTTAAAAGATTAATTACTTTTTCAGAAAATGCCGGATTTATTAAGTTATTCGAGGGACAAGACGCATAACTATTATACTTAATGGATTTACATGGTACATCAAATTCTTTATAAATTTTGTAAAAAACTGAATTGTCAATAAAATTATGCTATTAAGATAAAGAAAAACATTAAGTAGATACATTTGTTGAGAATAGTAAAAATTAACTTTTTATAGAA
>NW_001852334.1:0-928 GCF_000002415.2 Plasmodium vivax
CTTTTGTGTGTATTCAAATAATTGACTCTCATTAAAAATGGCTAAGATTCTAGATGTATATTTTATATAAGCCAATATTATCTATTTTTAAATATTCCATTTATAATAATATTACCTTTTTTTGGCTTTTATAAAATATATAATTATATATTATATATGCGCTCTTTTTCTAACAAAATTTAGAATAATGAATTACGCCTTTTACCAACCAAAAAAATTTATGATCAATTGGATAATGGAACGGATGGCTGTGAAGATGAAATGTTTTATACAGCAGCAAAAGCAAAATTAGGTGATTACAATTGGTTTCACAATGTTTCTGATAAAATTCTGAAAGGTTTATGTTATGCACATAGAAACAATTTCCAAGAAGTATCTGATAATGATATCTGTATCTTTTTGTTCTATTGGTTAGGAGATATATTATATGATAATTTAAATCCTTGGTTTCATTTTAATAGTGTTATTTCTAATCTTTTCCTTATTTTAAGATATTTTAGTGGAAAAAAATGTACAGCTCCTACTTATTATAATATCTATAAGGGGGAAGATTTTAAAAATATGAAATTATTTTTTGATTATTCAAAAGATTATGATACCTATCAGCAACATATTACTGATAACCGGACATGTAATGAAAAATATAATGATTACCTTCAAAAACATGTAGAAACATATAAAAAGTTTCAAAGTGAATGCGAAATTAAACCACATTCTCCTGGTTATTGTAAAGCATTTAACGAATATTTTCATGTAAAGGGTCCTGAGCGTTTATCTAATTTGACATGTAACATACAAAACAACGAACCAGAAACAAAACAAGCACATGATGAAATAGAAGCAACTCAAGAACTACAAATACAAGCGCATGGAACGGGGGAAGAAAGTGTAATCTTAACTGGAGGATTAGAAAGGGGAACAGAACAGG
>NW_001852333.1:0-2234 GCF_000002415.2 Plasmodium vivax
ATTAATACATAGGTAACGTCTACGATTACCATTTTAAATAAGAGATTGCATATATATACTCTAAATATTCTTTATATATGTTATAGGGGAACATTATGAATTATTAAATAATTAATATTACATATGTAGTATACCTTTTTTATATATATATAATATTGTCTGTGTTCATTTTAAATTACACCTGCTGTTACTAATTTTATGAATATTACAGGATAAAATAATAATTTTTTTAGTAGAGGAACGTTTTCTCAGTAATGAATAAACTTAAAGTATATAAGAAAAATTAATATTATCGATTTAACAAAATTATCCAAATAAGTTTATAATAATTTATTTGGTAGATAAAGGACATTTTTTATTCTTCTGAGAAATATAAATTTATTAGAATAGACAATTAACTAATATATAGATTTCTTTATAATTAAAATAAAAAATATTACACTTAAAAATAATATATATTGTACATATAAGAATTAAAAGATTAAAATATATATAACATGTTATAAAATAAGGAAATGTTATGTAATGCTTATAATACAACATATTAAATTATTCATTGTGTATATGATAATAATTTAATATATAAATTTATAAATGTAATTGCATATGTAACAAATGAACATCATAAATTTGTTACACAAACTAGTACGACATATTTCATTGTCTAAGGCTTATTATTATTCTAAGAATTTTATCTTATTACTTGTTTAATTACATTGCTTTGGTAAATGGTGCACCACGTCAAAGCATTTTTCTTCTCTCTCTATATAAATTAAGAATAATGATTAAAGTCCTTTTTGCAGTTATTTTTATATATATAGTAATGCATGAATTAACTGTATGTTGAATGCAAAAAAGTTGGTGATTACTAATTATATGTGTATAATAGATGTTTCAGTTATTTATTATATATATGGACATTTTAATTGCTTCATTTAATTTATACACTACAATCTAACTAGTAATATAACCCCAAAACAATTTACAGTATTCACTGATCCTATTCATTATAAAATAAATAGTAATATAAGACATCTTACATGAAATATTAAGTGTTCCGTTACTATATTTTTTTTGTGAGAAATATTGAGGATATTTCTTTATTTTAATTGGTCTATGATATAGAATTGTTTTAAAAAAATTGATTACACTTATGGTTGGTAAAATAGATTACTACTATCATTACCATGCGGCATGTTTAAGAAAGCGTCTGGGGCTCCTGGACCCATATATAGATCTGTTCCTACATGATTCATACCTGGCCTTCTGAACCAGGACGCCATTGGGGTAAACTGTTGTAGAATGAAGGAAATCAATTATTTAATGATAACAGATTTTAATTATGATATATCTATGAAAATTATATAGATATGTTTATAGAAGTTATTTAAAATTATTGTTTATAAATTACCCTATATAAAAAAAATAAAGTGCCAAGTGTTCCAACAGCTGTAAAACCTGAAGTAACCGCAAGATTCTTAGTTCGATCCGTTCCTGAGAGTTGATCTGTCTCTGGGGGGTGACCTGCCTCTTGGGGGGGAACTGTCTCTGGGGAACTGACATAAACTGGACATGGACGACAAGTACTTTGCGTTTGAACTGATGGAGGCGGGCATTGTGCGCTACTGGATTCTTTAGAAGTGCATTCTTCACAATTAAGTGACCTCAATACATGAGGATATTCGGTTTTTTGTGATATGGGATATTCGTTTTTGCACCATGAAATTCCACCATGATTTTGAATAGGGTAACCTTTTTCTAACTTATCCCACAGAGGTTCAACATGATCTTGCCACAATTTCATTTTTGTTGGACACTTTTCACCATAAGTGAATAAATCTTTTCTTTCTAGTAACCATCGTTTGAGATAATCGCAAGCTCCGTTTTTGTGAGAAGGGTGACTATAACTATAATAATAATGCCCATCTATATAATACTGTACTAAATAAAGAGAAATGTGTCGTAAGATGGGATCATTAATTTCCTTAATATAATTCAAATAGTCGTCATTTACATTATCAAATTCATGAAGAAATCGTTTAAAGACCGTATTACCACACGCTACATAAAATTCATTCTGAATCATAAGAAAAACGAAGAAAAAAACAAATATATATATATAGAGAGCGAAATATAATATAATATTTCCTTAATTACTTAATGAATATTATAAAGGTCGTTTTATGTATAATTGATGATTATTGAATATATACGTTAAAATTACATTTTTACTA
>NW_001852332.1:0-721 GCF_000002415.2 Plasmodium vivax
TTGAAAAACAAAAAAAGGAATCATTATAAAGTAATGGGTATAATATAATATAAATAGATAAAATGTAATTCAATTAAACAAAAAAAATAAGTTATTTGTGTTATGCTCAGTTTTTTATTGCATTAATATTGAATTTAAGGAATCATGTAATTTTCAAGTTAATGCTTTAAAAGATGGTTTAGAATAATATAAAATTTGATGTTTTTTATCTGAATAATCAAGTTAATTCTTACAAAAAATGCAATGTGTGTTATAAATTTAAAGGAAATAATGAAAATGGATTTTGTTAAAATTTTTTTGTTATCAATTAATAATAAATTCAGAAACTTCTGAGTATATAAGTAGTGATAATGCTATGGATAAAAAAGAAAGTCGCTGTAAAATTTTGATTTACTAGATGAGAGATAAAGTAATAAAATTTTACCAGAAGCATAAAATTAATAAAAATAAAATTATCGAGTTGTTTCTCCGTGTGTAGAAAAATTTCAATGTTTTTAAGTTAAATGATGTATCGTATTACGGATACAATGTTCCCAAGATTACCGAATTTAATAATTTAAGGAAATGAAAAGAAAGAATAGAATATAAGAATTATTAAAATTATGTTATATTTAAAGATTATTAAATTTTGACAACTTCGCTGATTTCTTATTCTTTAAGTTATTTTTGTTCATTTTAAATATAATTTTAAGCAAATATAAGGAAAATGCTAATCAATGTT
>NW_001852331.1:0-821 GCF_000002415.2 Plasmodium vivax
TCGTGTAAGGTGTTCTTTCTCGTCGCATTTGACATCGTAATTATAGGGGTTCCTATCTTGGCCAGATGGGTCACTGCTGGTCAAAGGTTTGTCATAAGGGTTGTGCTTTTTTTGCATATTCCGCCTTCCCTGATTTGACACATGAGGATTGCAAATTTTTTGGTGTGCTTACATGAATTTGATTTTTTTTTTTTTCTATTTCTTTGGTGATTATCATCAAAGAGGCCATAAAAGTAATTTTTTAAATTGGAAAAGTCCTCTACCTTTTTATGTATAATATTATTTTGGCTGCAGAGGCACTAATTAAAACTGAATCGAGCCGATCATCTGCGCTATTAATCATATCATGTGCGGATAATTTGCGGCAGAGTGTAATACATAATTCCAAGGTTCATTGTTTACGAATCGCTCGTAATCCATTTTGTTAAAAAAAAATAGGGAACAAAAACAAAATTATATGTAATTTTAACATAAATGAGTTGACTTTAACAAAAAAAAATTAACAAATATTCGTACATAAAATTAAACTGAAAAAAAAAAAAAAAAGGGAATGTACAGGAACAAATATATGTGCGAATTTTACAGGAAGCTGCGTTTGCATTTTCACTTAAGTGAATAAAAAAAATAACGGATTGGAAAAATCGCGTTACACTTCGAGCAACTGCGCGAAATTTATGTGCCCTTTGTGTTCTCCTTTAAAAAATTATTTGCAAATCGCAATTCGCATTTGACTTAACTTATGCGCCAATTTGACTATCTTATTTTTAATTGGGAGTTTTCAGTAAACATAACTCTGCGTCAGTTATGCTATGTACACAAAA
>NW_001852330.1:0-3754 GCF_000002415.2 Plasmodium vivax
TATATAATACTTAATAACTTTTAATATGCTTTAAATAACTGCAAGTTTTAAATAGAAATTTACAGAATTATAATGCATAGTAATAATATTAAATATAAAACGAATAAGAATTATAGGAATATTTAAAAAAAAATATATATATATGAGCCTTGTTCTATTTTGGAAGTAATTTTTCCTTAAATTTTGTAATTATATCATTTAGGGATATTTTTATGAACATAAAAATATATGTGTTTTATTTTATTTATTATATAAAAATATAAACGCTTAATGTAATATTTTCTAATAGAATTTTAATAAAATGAAACAGGATTATATTCAATTAAGTAATAAAAGTTATTTATAATAAAAAAAAAGATATGTAATATATATAAATAAATATGACAAAAATTCTATAATAAATGTACATTACAGTTATGGATACATAGAATATTTTTATTAATTTTAATAATAATTGAATGTAAATCACAATAAAAATGATAGGATAAATGGAAATAATGGAAAAATAATATATATGCAAAGACAATGTATGCAATATAATTCAGTGTATAAAACATATATATATTATTTTTAGAATATTCATATAAAAAGAAACATTATTACAGTCAAATATATTATAGATAATAATATTTTCATAAATGTTAATTTAATATATATATTTTTTAGAATTCTAATTGTAATACTATTTATGATTGTACACTATGACATTTTGTATTTCAATAATATATTTTTATTTTATAATTAATTTTAGTTGGATACAATTACTATTAAATTGTCACATTACATAATAAAAATATATAAATATTTATGCTTTGATTCTTTTTCATTAATACATATGGAAAAACATTAAATTTTTTAAATATCCTTGCTTTCTGAAATTGTTAAAACGAAATATTTATGACGACTACAATAAATGAATATCGAAAATTATTATATATTAAGATTATTTTATGATGCTACATAATAGAATTAAAAATCTCAAAATTGTTGCATATTTAAGGGAAATTTTAGCCCATTGTATATATCTTATAATTTGAATATAAAAGAGTAAATTTTTTATATAAAGGTTCATGCAGTATTCATTTCATTCCGTTTTTTCCTCATTTTAAAAAAATATTCATATTCTTCTTGAATTGTTAATTATTCACGATAATTTTAGTGCATATTATTTTCACATAGAATATAAATTTTTTTTTAAAGTAATGACCTTAAACATTCCATTACATAAACACTTTTTTATACGTTAATCGAATCATAATGTAAATAATATTTTAAAAAGGAAGCATGAAATACATTAGTTTCTAATTTTTGAAATTACAAGACTTATTAAACATTTATTTATAATCAAAGCACAGTTGTAGCATAAAATATTTTTGATATGGTTTAAATTTTTTTTTCAAACTATATTTTATTTATTATCAATAATGATACATAATTTTTTATTTTACATTCAGAGGGAGAAATACATATCTGTATAGTACATACATATAACATACATATTAATTAAAATTGCTTACCATCTCCTTGATATATGAAAATGAATGATAGAATTTATAGTTAATGTCATATGAATAATTTACTAGTAACTATTTTGTATAACATTTGCTAATATATATATTTATAATAATTATATTCAATGAATAGTGGTACTATATATATAATGATATATATAAAATATGATGTTCAAACTTTTGTCTATATGAATAATCTTGCCTCACATAATAAACAGAATTTGTAGTATTATTCATAGATTTATGAATTTAAAATTATTTATCAATAACTTAGTACGCATTATTGCAAAATTAGATTTTAAATATATAAGACAATTTTTCATGTTATATATTTTATATTATTATTACTTTTTCGTGTGTACATTTAAAAAAAATAAGGATTTATTTAACTCCAATACATTTAACTTATATTTTGAATTTAATATTAATAAATCTTAATATATGCTTGTATATTCTGTAATCATTCATTAATATATATACAAAAGTATATTTTATTATTTTATTATTAAAAATGTCTCAGAATAATTTAAATATAGAACAAATGAAAAATGATGTTAGTTTTTAAATTTGTTTTTAAGAATCAATTTTTTATATAGTATTTATAATGTTTTATATAATACTTGAGAGACAAAATTTGTGCTTTACATAAAAAAAAATATATTTAAATTTTATCTTTATTTTCAGTATCCGTTTTTAAAAGAATTATGGGATTTATATGATGGCTTTGATAAATCTGTGGAAGGAAATTATAAAGGTGTTTACGATGCTTATTGCAATCGAGTTAAAGGTAGAGTGAATCATGATAAAGAAAAGTACTATGATATTTGTATGAAGCTTATAAGAAATTTAGATCCATCTTCTAAAGTAGGCGGAAAAAGCATATCCCCTTCTCATCGTTGTATTAATGTAAACAATTGGTTATATAATTCTATAGAAAAAAAATATCTTAATAATAAGCATATTATTGACTGGATTTTTAAGTTATCTAAGACAATAAGTTCAGAAATTAGAAATAATGGATGTTCCTTTTATTCATATGATGAAATTTATGTAGAACCAATAAATATAATTCAATTAAAAATGTTCGATGATAATATGACTCTTATTAGAACTACATTGGAAAATGAAAGTGATCCAAAGGATACTTCTGCACAAAGGTATCTATGTAAATTCGTTCAGTTACATAAAAGAATGTATAGGACATACTGCTCTGATGTACGCGCAAAAACTGAACAAGAACAAAGGACTTGTGATGAGCTAGATACATTAAAGCAATTATACAATATGTTTCGTATTGGTAATCCTGACATAAGTGGTAAAGTTCCATCTTTAGATGCAAATGGACATGAACTTTTAGAAATATGTCCACAAGATAATTCAGAACCAGAATTATTACCCCAAGAAGGTGATATATCAGGTAGTTCTACATCATCTAAAATTCCAGCAACTATTGGCACAATGGCTGGAGTATCTTCTGTATTCGCACTATTATATAAGGTTAATACAAAATTTTATTTAAATGTATGAACAATAATGTATATTTATGATTAAAATATATTTACATATTAAAAGGTTGAAATAATATTATATATTATATATTTTATATAAACAAATCCATTCACTTATATTAGCTTACCCCCGCTGGAAGGTGGATAAATACTGGATTACGTGGAAGTGGTGGAAGAATAAACAACAGTTKGTATACAAATGGAGTAGATGACTTAATACTCGATGGACTAGAACACAATAATTTTAATTCATATAACATAGGATATGAAGCAGCATAAAATACATTATTAATTTCCTATTTATTATTACTTTTAATAAGACACTATTTTTATGAATATTAAAAAGTTTTTACTATATATTTTTAATGATAATTTTATTAAAATAAATAAAATAAAAATAAAATGCATAAATATATAGTTTTATACTTGAATAAATATTTTTTAATATATAATAAATTACTGGGTAAAAATTATTTGTATTAAAATGCTCTGTGTATATAAGTTAAAATTTTATCAATTATTATAAAATAAATAATGTAATAATCCAGTGACTTATATGGAAAAATTCTATTATTAGATATAAATATGTATAAATGAATAATTAAATATATTTATCTCAAAACACATAATAAATATAGACAGTAAAAAATAATCGAGTTACAAGAAACATACTATATATTTTACTTAATAAACGATTATATAGTAAAATAATAAAAAGGATAATTAATAATATTT
>NW_001852329.1:0-1545 GCF_000002415.2 Plasmodium vivax
GCAATATTATTTTTAAGATACTCATAAAAAAAGTCAAGAAGTTTTAAATAAAACAAATTCCTAATTATGTCTAACATAAAAATTCAATTAATAAATAAAAATGCATTGGTTTTAAGTTAACAAATTATTATATAAATATTATAATAAAGAAGAATAAAAAAAATAATAATGTGTTTAATAATATAAATTATTAAGGGAGTGCAATAAATTATGCAACATTATATACACGATAAAATTTTATACATATACATATATTTCACGAACAAATGTACTTTTGTGAATATACTTGCATATATAAACAATGGATATATTAAATGAATATCTGATAATTCTCATAATTAAAAAAAACAAAGCAGAATTTACAATAATATAAAAAAAACATTTTTCATTGTATATATTACCATAATATTTTTTATATAAAGTTAAGCTTGATATCTGTAGTAAAAAATTTATAAATTAAAATTTACACAAATAAGACTAATATATTTTTATCACAGTATATTACCAAATTAGCAGATTTTATTTATAACATTCCTTATGTATTTTTTATAAAAAAAAATTATCAAATTTTATGTTGTATTGCAACTATAATTTATTTATATATTCTTCTTTGATGAAGGAAAGATATTCTTTAGGTTTCATTTTACTTTTCCCAGCTTTTATCCCATCATATTTTACAATTTTTAGTAAGATATATATAATTGAAAAAATAATTATAATCAATAATATCAAAAAGAAAAATGAATATGTTTGAAAAGGATAATCCGGTATTCCTATGCTTTTCCAAAATGTTTCATGCGGCTTACCCGTTTGTTTTTGTACGTAGAGATTAAATATAGGTATTATAGTTCCAATAGAGATAAAAAAAAAAAAAAGGAAATAAGATTCAAGCCGTATTTTTTTAATAATATAATCATAAAATTACGTTTACTACATATCATACTATCTGTAATTTTATCAAAATTTTCAATTTTATTAAAGATCTTTTCCTCACAGTAACAGTCTAATTTTTTGAATCCTTTCTTTTTAGGATATTTACGCTTTAATCCTTTCATATAAGTTCTATAATTATCCGAAAAATCTTCTTTTAACTTTGCATACGGTGTTAGACCTTCTTGTCCATCAGAAAACTTATAATTACCCGAATAATCCAATTTTTTATTTGGTAATTTATTGTGCACATTTTCATTTACTAATAATCTACATCTTCTTTCAGCAAACATATTGTGGTTATTCCTTTCTACATCTAAAATCTTGATAAATGAATTCTGGTAATAAAATGGAAATATATAAATTCTAATAATATAAGTAAGGATATTCTTAAAAAATTATAACAAATAGAAAAATAATATGCACTATGTAAATTAATTCTTCAAATATTATATTTATACCACATGTTCTACAGAATTATACGCCCACACTATGAGGGTAAATGCAATAATATAAAGCGGTATAAGAAAATTCATATTTTTCATTCTTATATATCATCAGTTATAAAAGGTTGGTAAATATTCCACATAAAATAATAAAAAATAAAAGTATATA
>NW_001852328.1:0-811 GCF_000002415.2 Plasmodium vivax
CATTGTTATACAACTTTATGCCTTCAATAAATCACACGTTAAGGCTGTAAATGATGTAATGGGGGGATTTTCCCCCAAAGTTATAATCATGAGGTAAATATCYTCTATTTAATACATCACATATTTATGGATTCAGCTGGAATGCCTATGTAAAAATGTTACCCAGCCATATAATTTTTTTATGCATTTTATTCACGTTTCAATGGACGATTATTCCCCGCTTGGATTTCCATGCTACATTTGTTAGTGTCATTTTAACTTGCCTTAATCCTTTAAAGCATACATTTGTTACAGTTTTTTTATTTTTTAGCTGGTTCCACTGCCAGGATTTATATAATCAAAGAACTTGGTCGTGTTATTGGTACAGTCACATATTGCATTATTTTCATTTGTTTTTTTTTCACGTGTGTATTTCCGCAAATATTTCGAATATTACAATACAACCAGAGCGCGTGACACATTTTACCTGTTTTTTTAAGCAGTATATAAAATTTACCTGATATATCTGCTGTAATATGATCCTTATTAGGTAATGATTTATTAAGAATGTTATATTTATTCGTTTACAAAAGCTTATATTGTTACATCTTCATTTTATTAATGGTAAATTTAATCTTGATTAATTTATTTTAATCTGTATTTATTAACAGTTGAACATGTTTATGTCACTATAATATATTTTTCCCTTTAACAATGACTCAAATGTATAATGTATTTGTGGTGGTTTTGTTCTTTATACTTTTTTGTGTTACAATATAGAAAAACTTTCACCACCATGACGGTTAATAATGTTACAATTTTCTTTTAAATG
>NW_001852327.1:0-1278 GCF_000002415.2 Plasmodium vivax
TATGATATATTTCCCCCTTAATAATGGCTCAAATGAGAATTTTATTCGTGGAGGTTTTGCTCTTTTTACCTTTTTTGTGTTAGAATATAGAAAAACTTACACCACCATGACGGTTAATAATGTTACAATTTTCTTTTAAATGTATTTTTTATATACCTGTTCTTCAAAAAAATGAGATTTAAAATTTGTTATAAAATTGTTACATGAAAAGCAATATGTTTGCAATGTATTATTTTAATTTTACTTATCTTTTTAATGTTAATTATATAATAAAAAGTGCAAGGAAAACAAAACAGGGTCATCTTATTAGAGTATTCATTTTTAAGATGTATTATTAATCTATAAAAAATAAATATTTGATGAAATAATAATTTTTTACACTTAATTTTATAACCTATTAGGCGATGGTTAAAGTATTATCTTAATATTTATGTATATTTATCGCTTATTCATAGGGGCAACAATGTGTGCACTTTTATAAAC
Source organism: Plasmodium vivax (assembly GCF_000002415.2). Classification (NCBI taxonomy): domain Eukaryota; phylum Apicomplexa; class Aconoidasida; order Haemosporida; family Plasmodiidae; genus Plasmodium; species Plasmodium vivax. Next base: position 484 of record NW_001852327.1, read on the forward strand.
AGAATTATTACATGCCATTCATCGCTAATTAAACTATAAGTTGTTTTTCATAATGCATACTTTAGAAGAATAAGAACAAATGCAGATCAWTTAGCACATGTTTGTATTATTTATGAATATGTTCCGGCAGGGCATTATTATTGGCAATTCTTCCTATATTAACTTGTAAGAAGTAATTACCATAAGTGTTACAGTAGTAACCATTAAATTATTAATTTTAATTACAAAAACATTTACATAATTGTTTATAGTTTATGTGTTATTAAATAATTCACCAAAAAAAACCCTAAAAGGGGAAGAATAAGAACATACCACACGGATTATTTAAATTTAATAATATACATACACAAAATAAATATAAAAAATTAAAAATAGCTACTATAATATGTAAGTACTTGCCCTTGCAAATGTGCCTGAAGGTGATTTATTAATCAGTTTACATGAATCTACAGTTTTTTCATTATTTTTCATTTATGTTGAAAATATTAGATAAGTACATTTATTCCTAGATTGCTTATCACTCTTTAAAAATACTTTACTGTAAATTCATAATAATTATATTTATGTACACTATTTTATAATATCTGTGATTTTTTGTGTTATTAGCATATAGTTACTTAGGTTAATAAAATTCTCTTTTTTCCAGTATTATGTTTTGTTATATCTTATTACAGATATTAGCGTATTTTACGATAGGATTGCATGTTGCTGTTCTAAATCATTTTATATTACATTTGAGGCTAATAGTAAAGTTCTCACGAACTTTGATAAGCTATTTTTATTCTTTTCTTTTGA
>NW_001852326.1:0-603 GCF_000002415.2 Plasmodium vivax
TGTACAATGAATTAATAATATTTTAATATATTTTATCTGCTATATGAAAATAATTTTATAATAATAATGTGAAAAATAAATAGAAGAATAATAGGTAACCTAAATATATTTTAAATAATATTTATGATTATTTACATATTACCTTTTGATTACTTTTTATATGTATTATTTGGGCATTAATTCAATGTTATTTTAGCAGATATATAACTATAATGATAATAAAAGAACAGGAACAATAAATGTACTTCTATTTTAATTAAAATATTTAAATATGTAATTGTTACATTGGAGGAATACATAGTATTATATAATAATTAATATATTTTTTTATTATATTATGTTTATTTTTGTCAAAATATGTTTATGTATCTCTCCTATCCCTATTCATGTTAATAATTATTCATATTATGGATCGTGCGATATATAAAATGTGGAATTATCACTGATATTGTATATTAACATGAATTCCTTTTATACTTTTTAAGGCTTTCTTATTTAATATATAAATATTTGTAATAAAATTTTGGAAATTATTATTCGTATGAATTTTAAATAATATAACTTTTCACATTTTATTGAATAATAATAGAATAATAAACAAAT
>NW_001852325.1:0-875 GCF_000002415.2 Plasmodium vivax
TATTGCTTTTGTTAATATATGAAGTGGTATAATATCTGTTCTATGTATTTCTATCGTGGTGCTAATGAAGAGCAAATAAACACGAAATTATAAAGTACTGTGCAAATGTTAGTTGTGCGATTATTAGAGAAACTCTAGGAATTTCACATCCTCTACCATCAAGATGCCAGCCATAGAGATTTTACCTCGTTCTTTTCCTTCTGGCTTTCTAAATAAAATGCCAGGAATGTAAACTTTGCCTCCTGGAAAAATATGACCTCTGACTTATATTGTGCACAAACTTCAGTCTGCAAGCGAGAGAGGGATCTTAAGTACTCCGCACATCAGGAGTTGGAAATATGTTTATTAGTCAGTAGTTTGAGGTCTTGGTGGTGACATTTTTTCGGTGCTCAAGTTACATAAGGAAATAATCAGTAAATAGTAAGATTGCCTCATTATGCAAAGTGAAATACAATCTGCCATAGAAAGCAGAATCATGCCGAGAAGCTTGCTGAACAGTCTCTGCCTCCAATTAAGTTCCGATTACAGAGCTGTACTTTAGTTGAAAATTCATTCTCCAGCATGGGTTAGATTTCAAGGGACGTGGTGAACCTGACAATAATAATGAGATTGTGCTACTGTCTACAACGGTTCCCCAGGAGTTCAGAGAACCAGCCCCCTATTGTCTTGGCTTTTATCCTCTAACCTGGTTGGAAGAATGAGGGGTAGATATTCTTTTACTAAACTTCTAGGCAGAACCAGTACAGAAAAAAAGTCCTAAAGGTTTTGCCTGGGAAGTAGGTTAAGATTTAAAGCCAGGTTTCAAGGGTTTCCTTACCAATCTTGTTGGTTGGCATAATTTAAGTACTGATGAGTGTTATACTAAGACTTAAAAA
>NW_001852324.1:0-825 GCF_000002415.2 Plasmodium vivax
CACAGGGTAAAGGTAAAAAAAAAAAAAAAAATCTTCTAAAAAAGGACCGCAAAATTCGATGAATAATGCCATACAGTTAAGCTACCAATCTCCGCCACAATAATAAAAATAATTAAAACATGGAAAAAAGTCACTAGTGCTATTCATATCCCACATTAAAAATAAAAAGATGTTATATATAAATATAAGAAGTGATAAATATTTGCAAGAATACTAATATGTAATTATTTAAGAAATCTAATTTAAACATAAATTAAACTAAAAAATACATAATCGTAATTCATTAAGATGCCTTTTAATGAGAATAACATCATTACTGATAATCATATGGAATAATTAAATACAGAGTTAATTTTTAATTAATTTCGAAATAATGAACATATTCCATGAACTACTGAATGAGTTAAAAAATAAAAGTTGTAAATGATGAAAACATAACTGGAAACTTAAAGTTATGAACTTTAAATATAAATATCTTTTTTACACAACGGAATATGTGAAATTATACGTAAATTATGTTTCCACGAAATAATAATAATAAAAAGTGATATCATAAATAAAGACGGATGGCAATTACTCCTAATTTTGTAACAAATGCATTAGAAAAATAATGCAAAAAGGAGTTCCCAATTTACACGTTTTGCACATTAAAATGGTGACGAAATTTACAAATTCATATTACGAAGTGATATATATATAACATTGTTAGATAATATATTAATATAGCACATAAGTAAAAGATAATTTAATACAGAAACTATATTAATATATTCACAAGAAAAAAATATATGAACCTATATTTTTAAATAGTTCTTAAGTTAAAAA
>NW_001852323.1:0-763 GCF_000002415.2 Plasmodium vivax
GCGTCCGAGCGGAGGGAGTAACTGCCTTCCTCATTTTTAAAACTCCACCGGAAGTGGCACTTAAGGCAGGCGCCCATTTAACTCAGGTCTCTGTGCTACCCCTGCCGAGTCATTTTTAATTGTTGGTTCAGTTTCACAAAGTGAACGTGAGCGTCGATCTTTCTAAAGTCTTTCGTGACTCAAATCTATGCAAAATTGTTTTGAGTGAGGAAAGGGGACCCAAGAAATAAAGACATTTTACAGAAATGACACACACAAAAAAAACAAGATCCTTTGATTATGCTGGTAGAAAAAAAAAACTAATTTAAATTATGAGATAAAGCTGAGGAAGAAACCAATCATGACTGCGAGTGCCACTAAGTACTTAGCATCCAGCACCTTCTTAAATTTTTCTCAGTTAGGGCACCAGTAAATCACGGTGACTGATGCAGATTCCTGAAAGGGGGCTGGAGAGCCCTGGGCCAGTCCTCACACCCTGCGGGAGGCGGCCCCCACTCCTTCCTGGCATCTGTCTAATGAACCATATGAATAAGTGGCTGTTTCTCCACTCTGCTGCTCTTTAGAATCACTGGGGTAGGTGTGTAAACAGGCCAATGCTCCAGTCCTCACCACTCGAAAATTCTAGAACAGTTAAGCTGACTCTGGTGGTAGAGCTTGGGCATCGGTATTTTTTTTAAAAACCCTGATAGACACTAGGTTTTTTGTAGAAAAAAAAGAGAAAAAAGCCCCCTGAGTGACTAACGTAATTCCTAGAAGAGAGCTA
>NW_001852322.1:0-1723 GCF_000002415.2 Plasmodium vivax
TTTTAAAAAAACATGTAATATACATATCCAATAAACAGCTCTAAATTTTTTTATATGTAACATAAAAAAATATATTAGTCATGGGTATATATAATCAAAAGAAAGAACTTCATATGTTTTTAAAAATACTTTGAAATATTCATAATGTAATGAAAATTTTACAATATAACTCAAATATTATGAAAGGAAGGGTATATAAATGGGTGAAGAATAAAAAAAAAAATTAATGTTATCCATTTAAAATTAATACGAACCGAGTTAAGTTTACGTTTTATTTAGTATGTAATTTGCATACATTGAAAAAATTAATAATTTTTTAAATAGTTCATTTCTTATGTCGATTTATTATAAGTTAAATAAAATAATATTTTACATGACATTTAATTGTTTAAAAATTAATATGGGATATTATTAGAAGAGATCGATAATATTATGCATGTGTGAATTATTTAGGAATAATAAATTATTCGGAAGTAATTAATTCATACATGCAATTATATTAAGATATAACTTTCGTCTATGGAATAATAGAAATAATATAAATTTAAAATTGAATAATTTTTAACGTGTGTCTATATTTTTAAAATAAGCAATGATGGGAACCAGGTTAAGTTATACGTTTCCCACTTTACGGGTATTATTATAGCGTATAAATGATTATATATGTAACAACATCAATTTTATAGTCGCTTATGCAATATAATGTATATAAAAGAATAATAAATAAAGTAATACCTTTCCAAATTTTATATATATAAATATGTATACTTTTCATTTTATTGAAGCATAAAAGCTTGAGTTGAACTGTAAAAAATATAAAAAATAAATGCATATTTTGTAAATTTAGATTATGTTTAGTTTTTTTTAATTATTATTATTAAATTATTTTAGGTAATAAAATTTATTTATATGTATGACATTAATGTAGAATTAATAATATTATACATTATAATAAAATTCGTTATAAAGTATATAATAGGAAAAAATAGAAATTTATAAGTCTTAATTTAGTATTGAAAATAAATCTTCTTTATTTATTATTAATTTACTTGTCTTAATAATTATTTTTTTTCCATTGTTCAATATCAATTTTATTCAAATGTTTTGGTTTTATACTTATGAATATATATGAGAGTTTTCTTTGTGCTATTATGTTATATAATTACCAAATAATGGTTTTTATATCAAGAAAATCACTTTTTGATGATATTTATTTCTATTAAATTAATATTATTAACTGTTTACTATTAGAATAAATTACGAAGGATGATATCCTATTAAATGCTGTTCTTCCCCTGCGTAAGGACTGTATGATTCTTGGACAAATAATCCATCGGCATTTGTATTTAAATTACTTATATTATTATTGTTCCATAACAAGCCGTTGCGTATTCGTGTTCCTAGGGGTGTAAACTTATATATAAAAGAACAATTAGAAATGCATGTAACGTATTAATTTTTTATTTAAGGATAAATAATCCATGTAAGCTTTTAACTATTTTATACAATTGATTTATCTCAATTAAATTTGTATTTACTTTATATAAGAAACCAGAGGTCATGGACGTCAATACGACACCCAAGAATGCATTACCAAAATTTGATGATGATTCAATAGTAGGAGAAGAATTTCTTGTAGTACCTGATAAATCAGTACCAGAAGCATCTTTAAGTTGAGGTTTTTCTTTTTCCCATATCTCATCACATTTTAACTGAGCTAACA
>NW_001852321.1:0-1763 GCF_000002415.2 Plasmodium vivax
ATGGTGTACTGGATATGTTTAATAGGTTATTTAGTGATGGGCATTATAAAGAATACATCATGATGGCTTTAGTACCCTTAGCAATTATTCTGTTACTAACTTTCCTTATTAAAGTAAACCAAAATTTATTACATTCAAAATATTATGCATTCATTTATAATTATATATTATAATTAAAATATAATTATATATACCTTTTTTTATGTTCAGTTCACCCCTTTGGGGACGCTTTTCACAAAAAAAAAGAAGAAGAAACAACAAAAGATGAATGAAAAATTACAAAGGGTACTATCAGAACATCCAACATCAAGGGATGAAAGAAATATCCCATTTTCCTATAGCCCTTTTGCATATTCAACACAATGATCAATATGAATAATAAAAAATTGATCATTTATGTTCTCCTTTAAGGGATAAATAAAATGTAAACGACTGTTTTTTTGTAGTAATTTATTTTTAGTTGTTTTTTTGTTAAATTGGCGTATCAAACGTTTGCATGATATCGTTAAACATTTACAATTATAAAAAATTTTTGTGCAAATTTAATTTTCCATATGCTAATATACACAATAAGCGCTCGTGCATTTATTTATGAACACATAAATTTTCCATATTTTACGAAATTGTGTTAATCTATTTAACACTGAAATGTTTTTTTTTTGTACATTTATTTATATATAATTTAAACGAAATGTCTATGTGTTATTATCACATATAGTGCTTTCTTTTTTTGTCAAAAATGAAGATAATAACATTTTTTACGTATATGTGAACACTCTTATATGTCTTCTTTTTCTAAAACTGAATTAAAACATTTTATTAAATTTATGTCTTAGTAACCTTTAGAATTCTTCTTTTCCTAGTAGTATGATAATTTCAAAAATGCCTATTTGTATAAAAATAGAACATAAACTGTTAAATGGAATATGAAACGAATTCGCTCGAAATTTTCTGCTATAAGATGATTGATGCGTCTAAACTCTACATACAAATAATAAATATTTACAAATAAATTGTTGTTTCATTATTATACTAATCATCCTACGTGGAAAAGGTATAATAGAATAACTAACAAAGTACGGTCGGAATAAATGAACAGATGGTTAAGTCATCTTTTAAAAACATTGGACAATATAAAAAAATAATATTAACATTTTTGCAGGAATCGAAATCATGTTATAAGTGCGATAAAGAAAATATATTAATGAGCAAAAGGTATTATAATAATATGCGGCATTTACAAATATATATATTATATGATTTATTCAAAAATTATTACGAACGATAAGAATATGAAAATGAATACTTCTATGATTTACATAGAGAGAGTAAGAGAACTGTACTGAAATTTTAAAAAATTGTTAATTTATATACGCCATAAATTTTACGGAGCTTTAAATATATATAGTAAAATTTACAGAAAATATAAATCAACCAAACGATCATCATGTAGTAATAATAAATTAACATTTCTAACATAAATAATGTTAAACGAATTACCAGGTAACAATGATTTAAAAAATTAAAAAATTCATTATCAAATAATTTACTTTTTTATAGATGAAATTTCTAAAATGATCCAAGAAAGTGTATACCATAATTTTTTATTTATATTCCTATATACACTACTTCCACAGAATATATGATATAGCGTTATACAATATTACTACACTTTCTTAAATATTATATCAGTTAAGAAAATTACAATGTCTATTTTTTTAATTAAATATTAAGTATATGAGTTTATAAAAATTTATTTCATC
>NW_001852320.1:0-2958 GCF_000002415.2 Plasmodium vivax
AATTAGCCCATAATACAAAAGCAATCAGAACAAATATGTTTATCGTGGAGAGATAAGGTACTAATTCTCACACTATTTTATAGTAAAAACATAAATTTTTAGATAAAAAATATATTCACATTTTTGAAATATTGAGTTTAATTCTTATATATATTTTTTATATTTCAGGAAGATTATAAAAAATCTTATCTATTAAATGGATTTATTTGTCAAATAGTAGATTTTAATTATAACAACAAAACTTATTCAACTATTGCTTATTTAAATGACATTGTAGCAGAAAATAATATAGCACTAAAAAATRTTGGTTGCGCTCTTTACAAAGGTTACACACGACTAASTKCGTACAATGAAGAGAATCGAAGAATATTTTGCGATTATTTAAATCTTTGGCTAGATGAACAAAAGAACACACATATAACAGTTATATCATATGTTACAGTAGAAAAATGGGAACTTATTGAAAATTTATGGAATAAATTAAATGACATATTTGAACCCAGTCATCAATGTAGAAGAAAAGTTACAGAAAAAAATGCGTTAGAAATTAAAAAGAGGATGGATTTTATGGTATATTGCGTAAATAGGAATTATTTTAAAGATTTGTGCGAAACCGCCATAAGTTCRGAAACTAATGTTAATAAATATTGTTCAYTGTTTAATGAATTCACATATAATAATTATACAACATTTTATGATGAAAATAATTGTTTTGATGATACGCTTGATCCTCACAATTATAGGTACAATGTCTTTGAAGATTGTGATTTAAATAATATGGCCAAAACGTTTCCAAAATTCAATTTACACATCAATAAATTCATATATGATGATAAATCAAAAATCCAAATAAAAGTGCCCAAGTACACCAGGATTAATAGATGGTCGTTCAGGTATGGATGTTGGTCGTGCTGATTTGGATGTTGGTCGTGCTGATATGGATGCTGATCGTGCTAATGTGAATGGTGATCATGCTGATGTGAATCATGATCTCGTTATATTAGATAGTGATAATGATGAATTTACACAAGTAGCTCATCATACATTTCCAGTACAATCTTCATTCGATAATAAGCATTCAAAACCAGTCTACTATGCTTGGTTGTCAGCATTAGGAGTTGTTTTCACTTCCACGGTTTTGTATAAAGTAAAAAAATTATAAATTTTAAATATACTATTATATATTTATTACTTACACAACTTTAGTTTTATAGATAAAACTATTATATGAACCTTAATTTTTTTAATAGTACACAGCCCTTGGATCAGTCATCCGTTCTTTAGTAAGTAAAAAGGAAAAATTAAGGCAAACTACTAATAAACATTTAGCTGAGCAGTGGCTGCAAAGAACATCAGAATATATGGATCATAATTCTGAAAATGGCCATTATAATTTTCCTTATCATTCTATGCAAAATTAACTACCTTATAATCATTAAAGCATTATCCCCTTAAAAGACAAAAATTATGATACATAGAATGAATATGCGTATTGCAGTAACTGTTTGAGTAACATAAGTAAACAATACAACAACCATACTTCAATATGGAATTCAAAATAATTACAATAATCAAAAGAGAAATCACATAAAAGGGCAAATATTTATAATTGCACTATYTACAATTTTGTGCAATATTATTGTGATTAAAATACAGAAAAATAATAAGAAACAACTACAATATACTTAGGAATACAGCGGCATAATTTTAATTTGTAATCAGTAGATGTCAAATTATATACTATATTGTCAATTTTTATAAAAAACATGAAAGACAAGGTAAACATAAAAAACATGATAATCATATTAATTATAATAATATAATATATAAACGTAATTGTTATCATACATTATCAAAATGCATAATTATTACAGTAAAAAATCAAAATTAAAAACTATTTATAAGTATACACAACAGAAATAATGCTTTAATTTATTAACCTAAAGAATTGTATATTATCCTTTCCAATTTATAGAAAAACCTGAATAATTCTACTGATTTACGATTCATATCTATTACTTATAACAGAATGACAGATAACATCATACGTACGTATTTACTGATTAAGCAATGTTATATACATTACTACGTAGATTATGGACATATATATATTAGTACAATAATACATGTGTACGTCTTATTACATCATAAACTTTCTTCATACTAAACCGATTTTAAAAAGATCATACACAATTAACGTTTATACTCCTTAAGTATAACCATGCGCCATCAACAATGAGGCGTTTCATTATTCTAATAAACTACATACTCATATACTACGTAAAACAATAACTTTAATATAATTGCATACATATATTAATAATTACCAACTTACATAATTGCATAGCAAACAAATTTCTCTTTGTATTTCACCATATTTTTTAGTTTGTAAAATATTCTTAATTTATTGTCTTTATGTGAAGAATTTTACAAACTTGTGTAATTTTTCTTTTATTTTTTACACGTACTTTTTTKCTTTATTATATACCCAATAAAATAGAACTCGTGGGGAAGCAATCAAAATGTATACAATGTGTAATGAGATCATAACTTTTTAAAAAGAATAGTTACATAAATACAACCATAGCATATGAAATGCTTAAAATTAAAACTATAAAAATRAAGACTACATTGTAGCACAATAGAAAGAGAAAAATTTATTGGACAAAAATTAGATAGTAACTATTATAAAGCGCATTTATTTTCAGCTATAATTTTAAAAGGAACACAAAAAAATAAAAGCACAAACAATATGATTACGTTGAATTAAATGACGTTTAATTAACTAATATACGATGACATTTCTCAAAAAGTTACATTATTAAACTAATAATTATCATATGAGACATTTTAATGTAAACCTAGAATTATATTATACCTTAAATTAACGGAAAGTTGCAATAATCTTGACTGCACATCTAATACTAAAAGGATAAAATAAAAGGTTCTAACAGCAGA
>NW_001852319.1:0-958 GCF_000002415.2 Plasmodium vivax
TAGACGCATCAATCATATTATAGCAGCAAATTTCGAACGAATTCGTTTCATACGCCATTTCCACTTGATGTTTCATTTTTATACAAGTAGGCGCTTATGAAATGATCATACTAGTAAGAAAAAAAAAATTCTAAAGGTTATTATGACATAAATTTAATAAAATGTTTTAATTCAGTTTTGGAAAAAGAAGACATATAACAGTGTTCACATATACGTAAAAAATGTTATTATCTTCATTTTTGACAAAAAAAGAAAGCACTATATGTGATAATAACATATAGACATTTCGTTTAAATTATATATAAATAAATGTACAAAAAAAAACATCTCAGTGTTAAAGAGATTAACACAATTTCGTAAAATATGCAAAATTTATGTGTTCATAAATAAATGCACGAGCGTTTATTGTGGATATTAGTTAGCACATGTAAAATTATATTTGCACAAAATTTTTTTATAATTGCAAATGTTTAACGATATCATGCAAACGTTTGATAAGCCAATTTAACAAAAAAAACAACTAAAAATGAATTACTACAAAAAAGAGTAGTTTATATTTTATTTATTTCTTAAAGGAGAACATAAATGATCAATTTTTTATTATTCATATTGATCATTGTGTTGAATATGCAAAAGGGCTATACGAAAATGGAATATTTCTTTCATTCATTTGCGCTGGATATTCTGATAGTACCCTCTGTAATTTTTCATTCATCTTTTTTTGTTTCTTCTTCTTTTTGTTTGTGAAAAGCGTCCCCAAAGGGGTGAACTGAACATAAAAAAAGGTTTATATAATTATATTTTAATTATAATTATAATATATAATTATAAATGAATGCATAACATTTTGAATACAACAAATTTTMSTTTACCTTAATAAGGAAAGTTAGTAACAGAATAATTGCTAAGGGTACTAAACCCATCATGATGTATTCTTTATATTGACCCTCCCTAAATA